>NC_045446.1:42947269-43235072 GCF_002776525.5 Piliocolobus tephrosceles
TTCCTTCCTTCCTTCCTTCCTTCCTTCCTTCCTTCCTTCCTTCCTTCTTTCTCTTTCTTTCTCTCTCTCTTTCTTTTTTCTTTTTTTTTTAAAGACAGTCTCTGTGTTATCCAGGCTGGAGTACAGTGGCATGATCATGGCTCACTGCAGCCTCGGCTATCTGGGCTCAAGCGAATCTCCCTCCTTAGTCTCCCAGATAGCTGGAACTACAGGCACATGCCACCATGCCTGGCTAATATGTTTATAATTTGTAGAAATGTGGTCTTGCTATGCTGCCCAGGCTGTTCTTGAACTCCTGGCCTCAAGTGACCCGCCACTTAAGCCTCCCAAAGTGCTGGGATTATAGGCACGAACAACTGTGCCCAGCAGTATTTAATTTTTTCTACTGATCTAAACAAATAAATAAGTAAATGCTATTGCACCCACATTAAAGTGAAAGAAGGGATAGTCCTTGCAATTATGTAAAGTGCTTAGGAGGGAGCCCGGGACATGACAGGTGCTCAAAAAAGTTTTGGCATCTTTCCTTACAGGAATGTGTGACAAAATTATCCTTCCTGGATACAACCAGGAATGAGGGCTTTCTCATTCAATAGATGTTTTTTATGTACCTTCTCTCACCCAGGCTTTTTGTAGGCACTCCACATACAGTGAAGACAATGGTATTACAGAAGTTATAGTACATGGTATTGCTATAAACAACTCATTTAGGGTAATGAAGCTATATTTTGGAAGCAAAAATCATTCAGAGAGTTTGAATCAATCCATATATTAATAACATATACATAAACAAGATTATGTTAACCACTAAGTGTGGAAACCTTTAGAAAACTTGAACAAGAAAAATGAGATCTCAGTTGATTCCTTCTCCAAAAAAAACGTGTTACTACATATAAAGATTGCTTTAAAGGAACTCTAAAGACTCTAAGGCTCTAAATTTCAAGTGAAGTTTGCTTGCTCTTTCTTTGAAACCAGTATAGATTATACACAAGTTAAGAGAGTGGGTTTTAAGACTTGGTTCCACATTTAGCATAGTGTGATGTGTGAATAAGCAGTTAATAAATGCCTTTTGATAGATGCAATGGCTTGATCTGAGGAATAGTTTCAGCTACTGGCCATGCACTCTTAGCTGGAGAAATTATCCTTCTTTTCCCTCCAGTATCAATTCACTCCCGATTAATATAATTCATCACATATACTCCAGACTCCTAAAGTCATAAACACTAATTACTTTGTCTGAATTACCAACATGAGGCTTTGTTTACAAATGCCTGAATTTCCTATTTGGAATGATTCCCCTTTGCCTGCCACACACTCATCTGTAAGAATTAAAAAAATATATACAGAATATGCCAAATATGAACAATTGCTTTTTGGTTATGAGCAAAACACAGAGATAGAATAGAATTCCTCATAGTCAATAGTTTGTTTTGTAGTTCTGGAAGCTCATGGTGTAACTCTCCCTTTCCTGAACTTTGTCACAGTGTAGATGTCAAACCTGTAACATTCTGCCTTTGCTGATTTCTAATGGTCTGACAAATCAGATGAGTCTGGCTGAAAACTGTGAGCTTTTTCAGGAAGAGTACATATCATATTTCTCTTTATTAGTCAGTGCCCAACCCAGGTCGAACCACACACATTTTTAAATAGGAATAAAGGCTATATTGGCTTATATTTCTGGGGAAACAGAGCTGAGGGCAATTTTGAATGCTGCTCATTTTAAGGGGGCAGAGACGGAGTTGTCACAATCCAAGGACAGCACGAATAATATGAGAAGTACGGTAGAGAAATAAGTATGTTGATTTACTAGTGCTGCCATAACAAACTACCACGAATTTGGTGCTAAACAGCATAAATTTACTGCCTCACAGTTCTAGAGGCTAGAAGTCTAAGGTCAAGGTGTCAGCAAGGTGGGTTCCTTCTGAAGGCCACAAAGGAGAACCTTTTTCATGCATCTCTCCCATCTTCACAATCTTTGGCATTCCTAGGCTTATAGAAATAGCACTCCAATATTTGCCTTTATCTTCACATGGAGTGTTCTCTCTCTCTCTCGCTCTCTCTCTCTCTCATTCTGTGTGTGTGTGTGTGTGTGTGTTTGTGTGTGTGTAACCCGTCATAAAGGGTTAGGTATCCACCCTACCCGACTCCACTATGCCCTCATCTTAACTAATAATATCTGCAATGACCTTATTTCCAAGTAAAGTCCCATTCTGATACACAGGGGGTTATGAATTCAACACATAAATTTAACTCAACTAATAAAAGTAGGTAAAGCTGGCTGGGCACAGTGGCTCACCCCTGTAATCCCAGCACTTTGGGAGGCCGAGGAGGGCAAATCACAAGGTCAGGAGATCGAGACCATCCTGGCTAACCCTGTGAAACCCCATCTCTACTAAAAATACAAAAAATTAGCCAGACGTGGTGGCGGGCATCTGTAGTCCCAGCTACTCGGGAGGCTAAGGCAGGAGAACGGTGTGAACCCAGGAGGCGGAGCTTGCAGTGAGCTGAGATCGTGCCACTGCACTCCAGCCTGGGTGACAGAGTAAGACTCCATCTCAAAAATAAAAAAAAGTAGGTAAAGCAAAAATAATAACCTTGTGCATGATGAGCTGGCTAAAGCTTACCAAGAAAGCAGCAATGGTTTCTTGGTTAAACAGGATAACTCAGGAAAGCCACTGTAGAGCCTCTGCATCTCTGAACAGTTTCTAAGATGGGGAGAAGAGAGAACAATTTGTGGTCTGTCTCCTTATGACTCCTGTATTCTCTTAAAGTTTGCCTCATGGAGCATTTACTGCCCTGCAACTCCAGTTGATGTTAGCCAGCCCCTGTGGAACTTTTGGGGAAGCCCGGACCTCCATGGGTCTGGTCAGGTTGGACTTGGACACAGAAACTGCTGCAGCTTCTGCCAGAGCTAGCATGATGAAGTTGGCCCTAAAGCCTGGCCCTTGAGCCCAAAAAGGTGGTAGGATTAGTACATTCTTATTGGTAGCTACAATTTTGATTGTGGGAATGGCAGAAGCCACTATTTAACAGTTCCAGCCAGGAAACAGAGCAAGTCACCAAGGACCAGCGGGCCCACATTGCCGGGAGAGGTACCTAAACTAGGTCTGGTAAACATGCATTTTAAAAAACAGGAAACATCATTATCAGTATTGGCACTGATATGATGAAAATAAATGTACCAGTTTGGAGAGTTAGCTGTAGTGAATGTATTTTTTTCCTTGGGCTACCATAACAAACTTAATGGCTTAAACAACAGAAATTCATTGACTCAGTTCTGTAGGCTGAAGTCTGAAATCAAGCTGTTGTCAGTGCTGTGTTCCCTTCGAATGCTCTAAGGGAGAATCTTTCCTTGCCACTTTCTAGCTTCTAGTGGTGGTAAGTCATCAGTATCCTATGGCTTTCAGTTGTGTAACTCCAATCTCTGCCTTTACCTTCATGTGGTTGTCTTGCTATGTGTATCTGCCTTCACAGGGAGAACCCCTCTTCTTATAATGGATTAGGGACATCTTCATGATTTCATCTGAACTTAATTACATCTGCAATTACATTCCTATTCCACATACAGTCACATTCTTAGGTACCAAATGTTAGAACTTTGACAATATCTTTGAGGGGACACAATTTAGCTCAGAACAGTAGGGATTAGAAAAATAGGGCTTCAGAACTGGATTTAGCCCTGATTGATTATTTGATCTTAAGTATGTATTTAAATCTATTTTGACTGGAGATTCCATCTTTTTAAAAGGAGATGAGTGGCTCTTAACTGTGTATAGGTGGACCCTCCTCCACAAAAATGCACAGAACGAAATACACACAAATGTTTCAGGGGATTCACGGACTTCCTAAAGCCCATCCCTGGATTGCTGAGACCAATCTCTGCTCCAGTTGATCAAAGCCTCTTGAAACTTTGCCAAGTTATAGTTTTGTCATTTACTTCCATGCTTTATAAACATTTTACTCAAGTTTTATGAACCTTTTCAAGTCCTGCTGCAGGGATAGTTCCCTTCAGACATTGAACAAAAAAAAGGAAATGTTTGTTTCCTCTGTGCAAGACAATGTATGCCAGTAGTTTCAAGGGATGAACGATGTTGGCTATTTTATGAGGATTCAGAATGTCTCTGTTCCTATACGTCTGGGGTAAATCCTCATGAAACAAAAGAGTAGTCATTATCTGTACCCACCGTGGAAACTCTGGGGTCAATAACCTTTTCAGGAACATTTATAGATCTGGGCCTTCTCTAGAATAGATAATCTCACACATTTTAGGCTATACAGAGAATCCCATGTCCATCCAGCAAAGTCTGAGAACCTCTGACACAATGCACATACCCAGTTAAAGTGTGCATGATGGGTAACCAGGTGTATTTTCTCCACGTTCTCCATTTGTGATTGTCCTCTCCAAAGCAAAAGGATTATACTTTCTTTGCCTCTTTAACATGTGCTCAAAGTGCTCTAATTTGCATTTAGCAAACACTGTTGAGGGTAGAATAATATTGATTCAATTCCCACAGCACAACACCTGTCGAAATTGCATGACACCGGCATTTTATCTTTACATTGCATTGTCATTATATCTGTACATCACATCTCTCTCACAGGACAGAAAGTAACTTGAAGTTAGGAATCATGTTTGACTCTCACATATTGTTCAACTTAGAAATGACCTGTCACAGAATAGCAGGACCAGGACCAGGATAGGGCAAGAAAAGCACCTAGGGCACACAATTTAGGAGGCATTCATTTTTCTTAGGGTCATGCAAGTATTCTACAGGATAGATGTAAAATTTGTTAAACGGTGGCTAAATGCAAAAGAAATACAAAAAGATGAAGAAAGACCAGTACTGAAAGAAAGACAGAATGAGAAAAATGAAAAGTGGGAAGGGAAAAAGCAGGGTGGCAGCAGGAAGGAGAATAGAAATAATTAGTGGGTCAGAGACATCATTCACTAAATAACCATTTGTTCTTTTACATAGTTCTCAGTTTCCCATGTAGGTGGCCTGGGCCATGTGACTAATTCTAGCCAATGGGCTATGAGTAGAAGTGACAGGGGCCATGTAAGAGCTGCTGTATGCTGTCTATCCTTCTTTTCTGTTGTTGCAGTGATCTTCAAAGACATATTTTCCATTTGGCGTAACTATAAAATGGAGGAGCATAACCCAAAGCACATCAGACTTTATGTGAGCAAGAAATACACTTTTATAGTATAAGCTACTGAGATTATGTAGTTTACCATTAGAACAGCATAGTTTTTCTATCCTGATTAATATAAGGACATATCAAATGTGATGGATGGAATTATGTGGATTTTTGTTCCTATGTTATTTTTCATCATAGAAGAAAAAACAAAAAGTACCCAGTTTATTATGATAGCAAATTATGCAGACTGACTAATACACCCCAGGCCCCTCCATTGTGGTTCCATTTTCAGGAAATACTGCACTCTGTACTCTCAAGGTAAGTACCTTGAAAACCGTCATTTCATTAAGAAAAGTCTAACTAGCTGCCTATTTCTACTTGCATGAAGAATTCTTTACATTTCAACAATTTACAGAAAAGTTCTTTCTTACAACGTCATCTGTTCAAATGATCACATACTGTTTAACTGAACATAATATTTGCTGAGATTTCACATGCAAAATTGGTCTCAAATTCAACCCAGGTATCTCTTTATTTAAGCATTATCCTCTCAGCATCTCAATGAGATCCTCCAAGGGAATACCTTTTATTTCCTGTGATTTCTAGAATTTAAGTTGTTGTTCTTGCAATACTTCTTTAATGTAATAACTTCAGTAATTAGAATTTTTAAAAGGCTACCCGAGTACAGCAGTGAAAAACAGACAGTAAAACTAAAAAAGAAGAGTTCAAATACAAAGCATTTCATTCTGATTTCTGTTATTATGTGTGTATAATATGTGTGTGTATATGTGTGTGTGTATGTGTCTATATATATGAGAAGCAGTAAGTGTCATGCCAAGAGCAACGTGTCAGAAGAAAAATACCTGAATTCTAGTGTTGCCTTTGTCTGTTCAATTAACGTTATGATCTTGAGCAAATCCACTATTTGGTCCTTCTTTTTTTGTGGGGGCAGATAATTTTGAGAAAACCAAGTTAGACTGGAAAGCAAAGTGAAAACAACCTAGATTCTGAATAGAACGGTACTGGGTATAAAACCCAGTTTGCCCATTTGTTGACTTTGTCTTGGGCAAGTCACAAATTTCTACAAACCTCAAGTAATTCACTGTTAACAATGGGTATAAACATATAGGGAACTGTGAGGTTCAATAAGATACTATATATAAAAAGGCTTAGCACAGCGCCTGGCTGACAATAAACACTAAGTATTTGTGTTTCTGTAAGTTCTACATAGATGCAGGATGTTGTTCTTATTACTCATATATACATAAAAAGGTTCTAGTTAATGAATGTCTAAGGGCAAGTTTAATGTCATAGCCTGAGGAAGTTTACGAAAAAAACACTGAGGCGTTGACATCTCAATAACAGTTTTTATAATAAACTAAGGTCATATCTAAAGATTTGTTGAAAATTTTGTATGTATTGAATAGTGTGCCTTAAGTTATGCTGTATAAATGTCCATTGTTGATTTTGCATGAAATTAAGACTAAAATAGATCTGTAGTAAACTATGCTAAGGCCTAATATTTATACAGAACTGAAGCAAACTTTGCTTAAGAATGGCAGGCTTTGGAGTCTATTGCCTCTGTCTTTTGGGCTGGACTGAACATGCAAACAGAGACGATTTATAAAACACGTTAAGGCCATCAGTCATTTGGCCCTCTCATCCGCTAAGATGTACTTGCCATCACATACAAAACATAATGGCTTGACAAAAATTTTACTTGCGAACTGAATGTTGTATACAAATGGATTCAAGTTTTTAGGGGGAAAAAAAGGACCTAATAATGTCATCAGCTTTATTTGACTGTCTTCAGGCAACAACTTCCCAGATGCCCTGACAGTGGAGATCCATCTGCTTCTGAAAGATTCCCTGGGAAGGGAATGTTTTAATCTCCATTGGCAGATAACAAATAAAAGGCATTGGAAATTTCATACCCAGATGAAGGGTGATGCTTAATCCAAAGTGATTTATAGCTTGAGCCACATGATTATTATTGACAATTCCTTGATTAGATCTTTGGCATTTTCCTCTGTCACAGCTTTTTCCAACTCTAAATATAACAGGATAAGAAAACCTCAGGTGTTAACACAAGTAATGGGAAAGTGAGAAAAATAGAGAGAGGAGAGAGGAAATAAAGTCAAATTGATTGCATAAGGATATTTGTCCTTTTCTAGTTCTTGATGTAACTGCAAAAAATATTTAGACATATCTATAGGAATTCTTGAATTGCTATCTCAGGATAGAATTAAAATAGAATGAATAAAAGAACACTTTTAAGTGATTCGGGTATTTTAAATGCTATTTTAAAATATGTCAACTTTTATGTTTTGAAATATCTTTCATATTATGAGTCTTAAAAGGTAGTAAGTGATCTTTTTTTCCTTAATTGAATTTCATTCCACTTTTGGAGCCTCTTCAAATGGCTTAGAGTGTTCAGAGAGGACACCATGCCTCTAATTCTATTGAGCGCAAAGAGATTTTTTTTTTTTTAACCTGTGAAACAATGGATAACCAAAACAACATGTCTGCTAATCCTGCTGTGGCACAGCTAGGTATTTTATCTGTTCTTTTCTCTTCCTCTTTGTGCTCCCTCTGTACCTGCTCTCAATCTCCTTCTCCAGCTGCCTCAGCAGATACAGCATATTGATGTACAATATATTGATGGATTAACCCAGCTCCTGGCAAAGCATCTACACAATTGCAGTTACTCAACAACATAGTCACCAGAACATTGTATGAAAACCAATAAAATGGTTAAAATTCTTACTCAGAGGATACAAATATGCAGCCAAATTAAGATACCAGAAAATTGCAGGCATGAGGGTAGGTATTCCATATATATTTGTGAATTATACAAAGATAGAATAGAAATAGAATAAAAGAGAGAAGGATTTAGAGAGAGGGGAAAACAGAAAGACAGGGACAGGTCTCTTACACAATCCGTTAGGAGAATAGTGACCACAGAAATTCTCTAGATGGGGGTATTATCTTAGCATACTGTATTATGAATATAATGTTTGTCTAATCAGAGTTCAGCAACTGCAGACTGTGGCCTGTTTTTGTAAGGCCCTTGTGACTTTTTTTTAGACATAAAGCCTAAAATATTACTGTCTTTCTCTTTACCAAAATAGTTTTAGACTCCTGACCTCCACTATTCATCCCCCATAATATCTGCACTTCTCCTTTGTACCATTTACGATACCTATTTTCTTTCTATGCTCTCATGTTTGTCTATTCTTTCATACATGTTCCTTGAAGGTAGGAATAAGTTCTATTGTTTTTACATATCAATGTCCTCAGTAACAAACACAGTGCTTAAGACATAGAAATCACTCAACAATGAGTTAAATATTAATAAATGAATGAACTCTAATGCACATGCAGGAATTTCTCTGGCCCTTAAGTAATTGTGTGTTCCAACCCCAAAATGGACATTAAAGAAGAAGGGACCTGCCCTAAATCTCACGACTCATCAGTGGAGAAAAAGGAATTTCAATTCAGTGATACTGACTCCAATTCCAGTAAAATTCCACCACAGACTTCCTTTGAGCAAACAAGAAAAGAGCCAATTTTGTGTGACCTGGTTTAAACATATGTGAATGGAGAATAGATAAGCCAGGGAGAGCGGTCACTTACTGGACCAGGAAAAGTGACACAATCACTACTAGGTCTCCTTTTCCTCCTCATCCCTTTCCCCAGCTCAGTGCTTCAGTGCTTAGTGAATCTCTTTACAAAGTCCAGGAACTGAATGTAGATGACAACCCATGGTGACAGTAAATGAGAAGAGATGGATTGCTGCAAACCATGTGATGAAACTAAATACACACATACGTGTACACATACATATGGAGGAAAGTTTGAAAGCACATAATCCACATTATGCTACTTATTAAAAAGAAAGCAAAGGCTAGATCATACAACTTCATCCTTGCACACTCATATCACTCAAACTGCATCTTCATCTTTTAATCTTTCTATTACTATAATCACAACGATGATGGTGGCCATAGTGATGATATGGCAAGAATGGTTCACCTACATTGTCTGATTTCGCCTTAAGCATTACCTAGAAAGAGAGGAAGTAAATGAAAGAATCAGAATTCAAAAGGTCTTTCTTACTGCAAGTCTGGCCATGGTATCCATTGTCTTAAATTAGAAACACCCACCTTGGCTGCTGCTTTGCCCTTTAGTCTTTATATCCTAGTCCTTATGTCCTCATTTTCATTTTTATTGGTTTTAAGCAAATTTTACCTTTTAAAAGGAAGCACACAGTATCTGTCTTAATCTTATTATCACCCAAGAATGACCTTAAATCCATGACACAAAATTGATATGCACGAATTCCAAAATAATTAAAAATGACATTCAACCACTTTCCTGTGATATGCACTTATTGGTTTATTTATAGCACATCATTTTCTACAAGTTGTTTAAAGAATTTTAGAATAAAAGACACACAAAACCATCTTATAACATATACCAAAAATAATCTCAGTAGACTGAATATTAATTATAAAAGGTGAAGCCCCCAAAAAACCCATGAAAGAAATTATAGGAAAATGTTTGTTCTCTAGTTGGAAGAAATTATTTTAAAAAATAATTTCAGTTACATAAAAATTAAAATATGGAAATCATAAATCAATGTAAAACAATTTAAAAGTAAATGACACAAAGGAAAATACTATTAGCTAATACAACAGACAAAAATCAAAATTTTGAATTTTTAAGGAGCCTGGTCAAATAAGAAAAACAGAAAGCCACAAAAAATCAAAGACAGGACTTCCACTTCTTCCCATGAAGATTTAGTTTGTATAAGACTATACCTCTATCATAAACAACCATAATTGTATAAAATATATAAAACAACTGTTTTCAGACCTCAAACAAGGAGTAGCAAAGGATATGATGACAAATAGAAGGGATACAAATAAGGGGATCTCCAAGAGTGCCTCAGCTTTGTGTCTGGAGGTATATTCTGGAAAAATGGCATAGGATAAGCAATTCTAAACAGGGCACAGTACCCTTGCTGCAATCAGGAGACAATGATTAGCGATTGAAGCAGCCAAGGTGACTGGAATTACGGGGGCAGAGTACCTAAGAGGAGGAAACTGAACAGAGAACACTTTGGAAATCTCCACAGGAGACCCCTTGGACCTTTTAACACAAAGCAGTGCATCCTTAGAATAATACACAGAAAAGTCAGTCAAAGAATAACTAATGGGGCATTGTGACAAGAACTTATGGAAGCTTAATAGGTCTGGGAGACATTAAAGTTCTGATCAGTAAGAGCTGAGAGTCCAGCTGAATACTTGGGTAATTCAATAGAGACCTCAGAAAGACCATCTATAGAAATAGTTCTAGAACTAATTGAGCCCTAGGGTAAAGGCTATATTAGACTGACTCAAACCAAACTTAGAAAGAAGTCTCAACAGGCCACAAGGGGAAAGAGCTCCAAAGCGCTCCTCAAAATCACTGATTTTATTTAGAAAAGAGAATGGGGAGGTTCACGCTTTAGGGCATTCTCAAAAACCAGGAAGATTTCAACAATAAGCAATTAAGAGAAGGCCGATACCTCCATAAGAGCAATCAACTAAACCGTAAGTCAGCTAGTTTATCAGAGTGAACTGGGAAAGAGACAGCAATAAAGAGATCTCCTGTGGTCAAAATATACTTCAGTTTTTGGCCTCAAAAAACTTCTGCAAAGAGGTCTGAAATTAATTGGATCAGATTGTAGGGTAATTTATTTCCCATAGCATTTTCCAAAACAATAAAGTGACTGGCTGAAAATTAGCAAACACTAACACCTGAGTGTATTACCAGTAGCGGCAGACCGTTTACCAGAAAGACCAAAGAAGGGAAGAGTCAAGGATAGTTCTGAGAAAACTACCATCTCTCAGAGTGACTGTGAGCATGCCAAAGGCTGCATACTCTGAGGAACAACATCAGAGGCTTTACAGTGCTTTACACTGGCAGTGTCACTAAATGAGTTCAGCCAAGTCACCAAACAAATAAACATGCAAATAAAAAAAGATAGGAAAAAGCAGTCTGGGGTAGGGAACACTGCTATATTATATTATCTAAAATACCTACTGTTCTAAAAAAAAAAAAAAAAAGTGAAACATGTAAATAAACAGGAAAGTGTGACTCATGCACAGAAAAAATAAAATAAAAAGCAGACAACAAGAGCTGCTCTGAGAAGCTCTAGACATGAACATGATGAAGACTCTAAAGCAATAAATATGCTCAAAGTACTAAAGAAAAATGTGCTTAGAGAAGTTAAGGAAGATATGAGGGCAATATCTCATCAAATAAAAAATAAAAATTATTTTTACAAGAATCTAATGGAAATTCTGTAGTAGGAAACTAAGATAACAGAAATGAAAAATTTACTAGGGGTTCTCAAAAATTGATTTGAGTGGGTAGAAGAATCAGCTAACTTGGAGACAGACAAATAAAGATTATTCAATCTGAACAACAGAAAAGCAATGAAGAAAAATTTAAGATGTTTCAGAGATACGAAGACCACCATTAATTGTACCAATATATGCAAAATTGGGGTGCCAGAAGAAGAGGAAAAAGAGAAAGGAACAAAAATATGTTTTAAAAAATAATGGTTAATACTTTGCAAATTTCATGGAAAAAATTAATTGATACATCCAAGAAGCTCAAAAGAATTCCAAGTAAGATAAACACAGATATACACCCAGACACATCATAGTAAAAACGTTGAACGTAAAATACAAAGAGAAAATCGGGAAAACAGCAAAGGAAAAATGACTTATTATACGTAAAAGAATCCCAGGAAGATTAACAATGGACATCTCATCAGAAACAGTGGAGGCCAGAATATAGTGAGATAACATGCATATTCAAAGTGCTGAAAGAATAAAACAAATTTCTTATTTCCAGCAAAACTATCTTTCAAAAATGAAGAAAAAAATAAAGCCATTTTCAGAGGAACAAAATTGACAGAATTGGTTGCTAGTAAAGGCACTTGCAATAAATATTAAAGGAATTTCTTCAGTCTAAAACCAACTGACCCCCAAATGGAATACTACTCCACATGGTGGGAGAGGAGAAGCACCAGTAAAGGTAATTAAGCAATTTTAAAAGACAGTATAAATGCATATTTATTTTCCTTTTATCTCTTAACATGTTTAAAATGGAATTGCATAATATGATGTTTATGTAATTGTATTGTTAAGCCTATAACATATGTAAATATCTATACTTGACAACATATGTAAATATTTATACTTGCCACACAAGGAAGGTAGTTAGGAGCAAAGCTATATTGACGTAGGGAGAATATATTAGTTGGTTACTGAGATCCACGAGAAAAAAGGAAGATAACCAACAATGGTAAATAAGAAGTTTACTATGACAAAATTTACAAACATATAATTTCTTTTCTTCTCTCAGCTACTTTAAAATACATGAAACTATATATAGAAATAATTATTGTAATCCATTGTTGGGTTTATAACATATAGATGTAACATATACAGCATAACAACAGTGGCACAAAAATGAAGAGAGAACACAACCATGTGAGAATAACATTTCTATAGATTACTGGTATTAAATTACTAATAATCTGACACAGATTCTCATCAGAATCTATGTGAGAACCATCTTGTGAGAACTCACTGTCATGAGAACAGCATGAGGGTAACTGCCCTCATGATTAAATTACCTCCCACTGTGTCCCTCTTAAAAGATGTGGAAATTATGGAAACTACAAGATGAGATTTGGGTGGCGACACAGATGAACCATATCATTCTGCCCCTGGACCCTCCCAAATCTCATGTTCTCATGTTTCATAACATAATCATGCCCTTCCCAACAGTTCTCCAAAGTTTTAACTCATTTCAGCATTAACCCAAAAGTCTAAGTCCATAGTCTTATCTGATACAAGGCAAGTCTCTTCTGTCTATGAGCCTGTAAAATCAGAAGTAAGATAGTTACTTCCTAGATATAATGGAGGTATAGGCATTGGGTAAATACACCCATTACAAATGGGAGAAATTGGCCAAAACAAAGGGGCCATAGGCCCCATGCAAGTTTGAAATCTAACAGGGCAGTCATTAAACCTTAAAGTTTCTTTTTTTTTTTTTTGAGACGGAGTCTGGCTCTGTCGCCCAGGCTGGAGCGCAGTGGCCGGATCTCAGCTCACTGCAAACTCCGCCTCCCAGGTTCACGCCATTTTCCTGCCTCAGCCTCCCGAGTAGCTGGGATTACAGGCGCCCGCCACCTCACCCGGCTAGTTTTTTGTATTTTTTAGTAGAGACGGGGTTTCACCGTGTTAGCCAGGATGGTCTCGATCTCCTGACCTCGTGATCCACCCGTCTCAGCCTCCCAAAGTGCTGGGATTACAGGCTTGAGCCACCGCGCCCGGCTAAACCTTAAAGTTTCAACGTGATGTCCTTTGACTCCATGTCTCACATCCAGGTCATGATGATGCAAGAGGTGGGCTCCCATAGCCTTGGGCAGCTCTGCCTCCGTGGCTTTGCAGGGTACAGCTCCCCTCCCGGCCGCTTTCATGAGCTGCTGTTGAGTGTCTGCAGTTTTTCCAGGGGTATGGTGCAAGCTATTGGTGGATATACCATTCTGGAGTCAGGAGAATGGTGGCCCTCTTCTCACAGCTCCACCAGGCAGTGCCCCAGTGGGAACTCTGTGTGGAGGCTCCAATCCCACATTTCTCTTCCACACTGCCATAGGAGAGGTTCTCCATGAGGTTTCTGCCCCTGCAGCATACTTCTGCCTGAATATCCAGGTGTTTCCATACATCCTCTGAAATCTAGGTCAAAGTTTCCAAACCTCAGTTCTTGACTTCTGTGCAGCCACAGGCTCAACACCATGTGTAAGCTGCCAAGGCTGAAAGCCACACTCTGAAGCAACAGCCTGAGCTGTACATTGGCCCCCTTGAGCCATGGCTACAGTCAAAACATCTGGGATGCAGGACATCATGTCCCAAGCTGCATAGAGCAGTGAAGCTGTAGGTCTAGCCCATAAAACAATTTTTTTCCTCCTAGGCCTCCAGGCCTGTGATGGGAGGAGTTGCCATGAAAGTCTCTGATATGCCCTGGAGACATTTTCCCCATTGTCTTGGTAATTAACTTTTGGACCCTCATTACTTATGCAAATTTCTGCAGCCAGCTTGAATTTCTCCACAGAAAATGGGGTTTTCTAACACATCATAACACTGTAAATCTTCCAAATTTTTATGCTCTGCTTCCTCTTGAACACTTTGCTGCATAGAAATTTCTTCCCCAGATACTCTAAATCATTTCTCTCTCTCAAATTCCAAGTTCCACAGATCTCTAGGGCAGGTGCAAAATGCCACCAGTCTCCTTGCATTGCAAGAGCAACCTTTACTCCATTTCCCAACAAGTTTCTCAGCTCCTTCCAAGACCACCTTAGTCTGGACTTCATTGTCCGTATTATTATTAGCATTTTGTTCAAAGCTATTCAAAAAGTCTCTAGGAAATTCCAAACTTTCTAACAACTTTCTCTCTTCTTCTGAGACCTCCAAACTGTTCCAACCCCTGCCTATTACCCAGTTCCAAAGTCACTTCCACATTTTTGGGTATCTTTCCAGCAGTGCCCCACTACACAGTACAAATTTACTGTATTAGTCTGTTCTCATGCTGCTAAGACATACTGGGGACTTGGTAATTTATAAAGGAAAGAGGTTTAATTGACTCACAGTTCAGCATGACTGGGGAGGCCTCAGGAAACTTACAATCATGGTGGAAGGGGAAGTAAACACACCTTTCCTCACATGGCAGCAGCAAGAAGAAGTGCCAAGCAAAATGGGGAAAGGCCCCTTACAAAACCATCAGATCTTATGAGAACTCACTTACTATCACAAGAGCAGCAGGAGGGGTAACTGTCCCTATGATTAAATAACCTCCCACCAGGTCCCTCCCATGACATATGGGGATTATGGGATCCACAATTCAAGATGAGATTTGGGTGGGGACACAGCCAAACCATATCATATAGGTATCCAAAATATCATGTCTTATACTTTAATATATACAATGAAACTAATTCAAAACCAAAAGGACACAAGACACATAAAGTAAAAAGTAAAATGGCAGGCATAAATCTAATCCAACTAATTAAATAACATTAAATGCAAATAGATTAACCATCCAACCATAAGACAGAGATATTCAGTCTGGATTTTTTTTTTTCAAAGCAGAAGACAAAGAATGACATGTTTTAAGTATTAAGAAAAAAATAGTCTGTAATTCTATAACCGGTGAAAATATCATTATAAAATGTAGGCCAAAGACAGAATTTTTCAGACGGTAAAAAGCTGAGGGACATTACCACCAGCAAATTTTCACCCTATTAAATAAAATTCTTCAGGTAGAAGGAAAATGGTATCAGATAAAAACTTGGATCCAAACAAATAAATAAATAAATAAACATTGCTACGGATGGGAAATATGTGACCAAATGTAGAAGATATTTTAACTTTTTAAAAAATTGACAATTAAAATTTTTAAATAATATATTTGAGAGTTTATAACATGCATAAATTTAAAATGTATAACAACGAAGACACAGATATTGGACCAGGAAAATTAAAATTTACTTTTGAAAATATTTTAGTTTAAATAGGAACAAAAATCATATTATTTGAAGTTTGTCTTTGATGAGGTTAAGTTAAATATTGCAAACTGTAGAGCAACCATTAAAAAAAAAGAAGAAGAAGACATACAGCCAATAAGCCAATAGCATAGATAAAGTGGAATAGTAAAATCTATTCTGTTCATCTAAAAAGAAGGCAAAAAAATGAGTAACAAAAGGAAAAAAGAACAAGTGGAACAAATAGAAAAACAAATAGCAAAATGGTAGATTTAAAGCCAAAAAGAGAAGAGTGTTCATTTAAGCTTTACTCAAAATAGCAACACACACACACAAAAACCCCAAAAAACTAGGAATAACACAAATATCCCTGGTGGATAAACAAATTATGGGTCTATTCACACAATTACATACTATTCGGCAATAAAATGGGATAAACTACTGATATACCCAACCATGAGAATAAAACTCAAAGACATTGAATGAAAGAAACTTGTCAAAAAGAGTTTTATATTGTGTGATTACATTAGTATGAAGTTCTAGGATAGGAAAAAACTATCATGAAAGAAATCAGATCAGTGGTGGCCTGTGGCTGAGAACTGATGGACAGTGATTGACTGAAAAGCAGCACAAGGGAATTTTCTGAGATAATAGTAATAATTTATATCTTTATAGTGATGAGATTAAACAACTGAATATGCTTTTCATAGCTTGTTTAAAAGTACACTTGTGATTTACATATTTCACTTTATGCAATTTTACCTCAAAAAATTAAATGAGCCAAATAAGTTAACATAAAAAAACATGCAAAGGACCAGTATAGAAATGGGGGAAAAATTCAATCTTATTAGCAATGATAAGGTTCACCTTAAAAAATGGAATATTATTTCTGTACCCCCAAATAGGCACACAAATTTAGAAGATAATATTCAACGCTGGGAAAAGGGTGGCAAAACAAGAATTCTCATGCCACACTGGTAAGAAACTAAATCAGTGTAGCTTTAGTGGAAATCCTTTGACCTAAATTATTCTGTTTCCAGTTATCTATTTGGAGGAAATAAATCAGAGCTGTTGACAAAGCTTAATGTAAAAAATCTTCTGAAACATTATTTATAATCAGGTAACATCAGAAACAAGCTAAATGTTTAATAAATTCTAACAAAAACAAGTCAGAAAACAGAATTATATATTCAGTCTGACAAAACATGATATGAGAGAGAATAAAGTAGTCAAACTAGAAAGGAATCAACAATAGTACTTTATCTGAGTGATGGAATTATTGGTGCATTTGTACTTTTTAGTATTTTAAAAATTTCCTCCAAGGTGTTTTATTCCAAGAAGAAAAGGAAACCCTCATTTAAGACACACAGAAAGACTAGTAAGGAGAAAGTCAGAGTCAACTTACAAATAATAGAATGAAAATACGCTATATAAAAAAAGGTGGGGGAAGTTGGAAAGTAAGGATGATTCTAAAACACTCAGGAGACAAAGAAAGGGGAAGCACAAATACATAACTCTCTTTTGAAACAAGGAGAAAGAAATGCATTTCTCAGTGAAGATTCCGTGTTTTCAACACCTTACTCTATAACATCAGTCCTCTTTCCTCTTCCTTCTGAGCCTCACCTGTTCTCTCTTCCCTCTTTTGTTACTTGTGAAATGAAGTCAGAACAATCATATTTTGAGTGAACTCTGTTCTCTAGCACCTTGGTGAGGAAGTACCAATTGAATATTTCCATTGAACTGTAAGGTGCTTGAGAGCAGACTTTGTGCTTGCTAAATCCTTTCTCCTAAGATAGCCATCATACTTCCTGGAACCTATAGGCACTTACAAAACATCAATGTTGACTGAAAAGCATTCATCTGTTTCAAGGAAGTTGCCACTAGGGTTTCTTTAGGAAGCAGGTACTTGTACCAGCATCACAGTATCTGAAGAAAATGTAGAACACATAGTAGAAGAAAATGTAAAATCTCTTGAGGAAAATCAATAGTACTCCTTTTATGAGAATCAAGATAGAATCTACTAACTTTATTTTCAATTTTCATCCATTAATTTTTGAAACATTTAATAAGATAATTCTCCATGAAAGGCCCAAAGGGATGTAAATATAAGGGAAAATAAAAGAGTCAAAAACTCTGCCATTTACAAGCTAAATGAATTGGGAAAATACTTTCTTGTGCTTTTAAGTCTGGGATCCTCATTTTCAAAATGAGGTCATAATGACTGTCTCATAGGGTTGCAGTGAGGAAAAAATAAAATAATGCTAACAAAGTACCCAGCACCATGACTGGCACATGGGTAGTTAATAAATGTTACACTCCTAAATTAATAAAATGTTAATCCTTCCCCTTAGAAGCTTACTATTTGCCAAAAGATGTCAACATTTATAAGAACTGGCCATCCAAAGCAGGAAGTGAGGTAAGAGCAAGTTGTTTGAGAATTAAAGAAAGGAGAGATTATTTTTAGCTTGGTGTTAGGGGGTGGACAGTAAACACCTAATATCATTCAACATATTTTTGCTCAACCCTGATACTGTGAGGCAGTGTTCTGCCTTCTGGCGTACAGCAGGGAGCAGATAGAGTCTTTATCTTCAGTGGAACCTGTATGTTACCGGAAGGTATCAGATAACAAACACAGATAAAACTAAATAAGATAAATTCAGATGGTAAAAACCGTTGTAAAATGAAAAGGGTAATGTGACAAAAACGGGAAGCTAGTTCGGTGAAGTGTTTCAGAAAAGGCTTTTTTTGAAGTGACATTTTAGTTAAGCGCTAGATGAAGAGAGCAGCCATCTTGGAGACATGTCAGAGGTAAAATGGAAGGTGGTATCAGAAGTAAATAACCCTGGTTAGAGTGGAAAACCCAATAGAACAAAATCTTTTACTACATTTATAGGTGTTTCCTAGGTCACTAAGAAATGGGGCAAAAATAAAATGATGCCCATCACTAATGGAAACAGAAGAGAACACCAGAACTGCAGTATTCAGGTACATTTGGCTAAATGACCACTTTCTTCTCCCCGTCCTTGTTATTAGCTTCCCAAGCAACAAATTAGATGCCCTGTGAGGAAATACTTCATGAAGAGAACCATCAGTGAGCTTTAAACACACCGTTCTGCCTCACAATGTAATGTAGTCACTGTCTGAGATCCCCTAGTGTTTAGAGCTTTCAGCCTCAGTTTAAAAAGTTCTTACATTCCCACAATAATTTCTCCATTGAGCAAAAGAGAGACCTGATAATAATAAAGCCACTTCAAAAGCTGCAAGTACTCTATTTCATTGTTTTGTACTGACGAACATGGGTGATTATTTTTTCTCTCCAGTTAAACTCCATGCATTGGAGAATTTTAAAGAGCCCTTTGATGACTGAGTGAAGCAGTTTTATTCCAGGCTGAATTGGCCAATCACTTCTTTATACAACAATGGCTTGTGCTTCTATCCTAAGGGGGCACTTTCAATTCACTTAAAGGATAGCAGAGGGTCTAATGGCATCATGGCATCATGGAGACAAAGCAGGAAATTGGGAGAAATTGCTTGCCTAGTTAAAGAGGGAGGAATGAACATCCCAGAGGGCAATGGGGCATTTGCTCAGCAGTCTGAGGAATAAATATGTATACTTTGTTAATCTTCTAAAGCAAGCAGGAGGCAGACATGGCTTGACCTTGAGAAACTCTCCCTGGCAGCCTGGTTTCATGGAACCAGGCTCAGCTAGTGGGTTATGAAATGTATATGAAACCAGTTTGTTGGGTCACAGTCAACACTTCTACAACAATGAAACATAATAGACTAGACCAGACTAGAATGGAATGCCATAGAGTATTTCAGAGTATATCACATTAGTAATAGCATTTTATACCATTTTCTGATGTGTGTGTATGTGTGTGTGCTTGTGTACTAACTCACAATGTAAAATTTATTTCTTATTATTGGTTCTAGTCAAAAAAATTAAAATCTACTCTTATAGGAGATACCCCATTTTGAAGAGGACAAATGAGTGTATGCCTTCCAATCCCAGGGCATATACCAACTAAACTCACAAACTCAGAATCACAGAGAATCTGAGTTAGCAGGAACCATAGATGCCATTTAATTTTATCATCTCACAGATGGGGAAATAAGCTAAAGAAGTGAAATTACATTCCCCAAATGACATTCCCCAAGACATGAAGCAGGGTCTTTTAACTTCTAAGTCAGAGCTGAAAATTGGAAAGGGATTGTTCTGAGTTGTCCATGCATTTTCCTGTCATTGCAAAACAGGAGAGTTCTGTCTTAGACTCTAGGAGCATAGAATCCATCATTCCATGGGATCATCCTGGCCCAGACATCTCCCAGAAAGTAAGCATAGTCTGATTTACTTGGAATTCATCTATTTCTTTCAATCTCTCCTATCTTTCCCAGAGACTACTTCAAGATGAGGCTCCAGGAGTTGGTGTTTAGAAACAATAGGGTATAAAAGTTAACAGTTCAGATATTACAGTGACATAAATCTGGATTCAAATCCTGTTGGACTACAAACCCTATGAAGGCAGAGCCCCATCCACTTTGTTGACTGCTGTATTCTCAATAGTTTACACCATGTGTGGGACTGTGCAGGAGCTTGATGCATGTTTATTCAAAGAAAGAAGGGAAAGAAAAGGAGTCCTGGTTCTGCCACTTATCAGCCGTGTGGCCTAGACAAGTGACTTCACATCTCCAGCCGCAGCTTTCTTATCTATGAAATGGAAGTAACGGAAATACTCATAGACTTATTCATAGGATCAAGTGAGAGACCTGGAATTTAGCACAATTTTCAGCATGTAGCAAATATCAGTGTCTGTTATTATAATAAGCTCTCTCCTAATCTATATCGGTTATTTTTTACTTTTAACCAGTAGAACTCTTATTTTTTAAGATAACATTTATATGAGATAAAAAGACAAAACTTGTCTGGTGTGCTGCTGGTTGACCTCCTCCCCTGCCCACCCCGCCCCCCTGCACCCCACCCCTGCCTCTAGCAATGCCCCCACTTCAATCACCTTTGAGGGATCTCAGGGTTGATCAGAATTCTGCATGAAAATTACTCCTCTGGGCCATGACCTTTCCCTCTTCCTGGCAGGATTACTGCTGAGGGTGAGATGGATTGCTGATGCTGGGTAGAAAATGAAGGCCTCCAATGAGCACCTGTCAGCACCAAGCAATTACAGATCTCCTGGGAGACAGCATCCCATTGCTCATGTACATCACTGAAGGTGCATTTTCAGAGCCAGGGAATTTCAGAGTTGCAGAAAATATCACGTCCTGTGATGGAAGACAATGGATGAAGAAGGAGTTCTAAAACAAACCCTAGAACCTGTGGAAATTAATGTCAAAGTCATGTGCAAATCTACTAAATTTCTGGAATTTATTGATCGCCCCACATGTAACAGCTTCCTCCAGGCACACATTTGCATATGGAAATGTGTAATGCTTTTTATTCATTCTCGTTTCTTTCTTAATGTTAAATTAACTGGGTCAATAAACCACAGGAAGTATTACTTGAAATTTGACTTCAATCATCATTAACATAAAATATTTAAATGTGCCGGAGGCTGAGGCAGGAGAATGGCGGGAACCCGGGAGGCGGAGCTTGCAGTGAGCTGAGATCTGGCCACTGCACTCCAGCCTGGGTGGCAGAGCGAGACTCCGTCTCAAAAAAAAAAAAAAAAAAAATATTTAAATGTGCATAGAAAGCATATTTCAGGGGGCTCATCCTGGACAACAGCAAGTGGAATGAAAAATCAGAATTCCCTGTCAGGTAAAGGAAATAAGGCTTTTAGAGCTGTTGTCTAGCTGGCAATGCGACCAAATGGAACCAAATGTGGGGGCTTTCACTGTTTGGAAGAGTCAGAGATTTTAAGAGAGCAATTAAGAGCCTCTGCCCTGATGGAATAAAAAGCAATTCCAGCCAACCACTTTGGTACAGTGTCTTCATCTGTCAAATAGGAATCACACCATCTCCTTTTCAGGGACACTGTGAGGACAAGATAATTTATAAGAAAGTACATTGAGTTCTTTGCCAGCACAGCACCATATTAATACCAAATATTTTCAATATTTATTCTGATACTTCATCACTATCTCAGTGAAGCTGTTAGTGCCTCTCTATCACGGTGATGTAAATGCACAATGTTACGTTCAAAGTATTTTAATAAAAGATAAAGGCTTCCATCTGTTCCCATAATCTCTTGGGAAGTTTTCTGAAGAGTTTAGCATTTGACTTCCAGAGGAAAAACAAAAATAATAATTATTATTATAAACAATACCAGTGACACAGGCTCACATTCAAATAGATCTGCTTTGAACAGGACCTGAGCCAGTGTTTTCAGCAACCATATAACTGTTATCAGCAGGAGAAGAAGAAAAAGGGATGAACCATCTCACTGGAACATGGCAGCAAGGCTCTGGCAGGCATAGAAGTAGCTGCAGTGATGTAGAAAGTATGAAGTCCTGTGATCTACTGGATAAACACTTTTGCAGGGATTTTGAGGTATATCCCAAACTCCCATACTCTCCCCCCACCCATCAGCCTTCATACTCTCCTATACTCTCTGCTTCTTGTTGAATTTCATAAGCCGGCACAAATAAAAAGGTACAATCCAAGCTGTCATGGAGTTTAGAGTCTAAAGCAGGTCATAAGGCTGACAGATTTAATAGTTATCAGTGCTTTGATGAGCTGAACCTTCCACATTACCTATATCAATTATGTTCAGTAAATGTATTTTTAGTAGAGATGGGGTTTCACTGTGTTAGCCAGGATGATCTCAGTCTCCTGACCTTGTGATCCGCCTGCCTCGGCCTCCCAAAGTGCTGGGATTACAGGCATGAGCCACCATGCCTAGCCCAAGAGTTTGCTTTTAAATTGTTTCTGGCCGGGCGCAGTGACTCATGCTTGTAATCCCTGCACTTTGAAAGGCTGAGATGGGCAGATCACTTGAGGCCAGGAGTTCGAGACCAGTCTGGTCAACATGTTGAAAACCTGTCTCTACTAAAATTATATATTAAAAAAAATTTTTTTTTAATTAGCTGGGCATGGTGGCTCATGTCTGTAATCCCAGCATTTTGGAAGGCCAAGGCAGGTGGATCACTTGAGGCCAGGAGTTTGAGAACAGCCTGGCCAACATGGTAAAAACCTGTCTGTACTAAAAAATAATAAACAATAAAATAAAAATTAGCCGGGCATAGTAGTGCACACCTGTAATCCCAGCTACTTGGGAGGCTGAGACCCGCAAATTGTTTGAACCCAGAAGGTGGAGTTTGCAGTGAGCCGAGATCATGTCACTGCACTCCAGCCTGGGTGACAGAGCAACACTCTGTCTCAAAAACACAAAATAAAATAATATATATACATACACATGCGCGCGCGCACACACACACACACACACTTGCTGAGACGTCACTCTTAGTAGTTAAACGAGGCTCTTAGAAGATTCTAATTTGAGGAATCATATTAATATGCATATAAGTAATAATGAAGAAACAAGTAACATAATGTTCTAAGCAAGCTCATTACAAGTATTACGTCATTTAATCCAAAGAACAGCCTTATAAAGTAATTCCATTTCACAGATGAATACACTGAGGGACAAAGAGGTTAGCCATTTACCATGGTTAGTCACACAGCTCCAAAGAACTAGAGTCGGGATTTTAATTCACCCCATCTGACTCTAGGGCAAGTACTCTTAACTATTTTGATTTACTCCTAGCAGAAATAAAGCAAAGTAGGAACACAATGGAAAAAAAAAATGTCTCATTAGGAAAATTAACCCATTACTTATTTCTGTATCTATTTAATAAACATTTATTGAATACCTACTATGTGTTGAAAGTTGGGAATGCTAAGATATATTACAAGGGTTCTGCTCTGGAGTTTGCACACTAGTGAAGAAGATAAATAAATGATTAATTGATAAACTGGTTATATTAAAAATAGAGGTATTATGAGGGTAATGCCCTTCCTGAAAGAAGGAGTTCCCGAGTGGGGCCTGGAAGGATGGATAAGACATATATGGTCTGATGGAGCCATAATGACTTTGTTTCGAAGAAGTTACAAAGGTAGTGACTTTGGAAAGATAGACAAGCCCCTAGAAATGATTTTCTGGGGAGAGGTAAACTGTCCTTCAAACACACAACTTCTGGAAACAACTGGCCATGGCACCATCCTAAATCACTGCTTCCCTGACCTCAAAGGGCAGATAGAGTCTACTGGATTAAGAACATGAATTTCATACTGCCCTATCTCTGTACACCAATGTCAGGTTTGACTTGATTTATATTTCCCTTAATATTATAAGAAATTCTCTCTACAGTACAGGAGAAAGAACATGCTATGCTGTAGAATCCAGTCAAGGTCAGGGCAACAAATTAATATCCTTATAGGCTGTAGAAGGTAACAAGAACTTCGAAGTCTTAAATTGTTCACAATTGACATATACCACCATAAATCTTCCAGGATTAATAGCTATCTTCTGGAAATAATAGCCTTCATTTGAAAGCACATAGAGCCACCATGTCTTACCCCAGAAGAAATACGTATTTTAGAATTCAAACAACATATAGGATTTTTCTTTCAATATATGGATAATTTTCATATAACTTACATGGTTATATAATAATAATATTAGAATTATGAGGAAGTTTATAATCAAATAATCTAATCTTTTGGATTTATAATCTATTGAGTAGATGCCCAGAGACCATAAATGCCTTGTCCAGGGCCAGAACTCATTGTTACAGTCACGCAACTCAAAAACATTTAGAAAAAGTAAACCCTGTGTTCAAAAATCAAGGCCTTTACTTTTTGACATCTGGCTTTGCCAGTGTTTCCTCTGCCTGAAATGCCTTCTTTCCCATACCACTCACCTTCTATGTCTACATTTATCTATATGCTGTCAAATGCCACAAAGAAGTGTCTGCTGTCCTGAGGAACATATAAAATATCCTCCTTGACAGCCAGAAGAGTGCCTTCGACCTAGTATAATTAGTGTGAGTGCCACAGAGAGACAAAATACATAAGGCAGAAACTCTCACCAATCCCTGGTGGCAGTGTGAATTACACAAACCTGAAAAGTAAATAGTATTTTGGCAATATATGCTACAGAGTACACAAATAAGGGTGTACTTTTTGGCATATATTGCCAAAATGTTATTTATCAAAATAGCAACATTTGTAATAATAATCCCACCTTGATGAATACATCCTAAGGAAAAACTCTATGACAATGAAACAACAATGAAGCTTTATGCACCAGGATGATCATGGCAGCATTATTAACAGGTGGAAGGAGAAATAAAACCTAAAAACAGTCCTTTACTTCAGTAAGAGAAAGATTAAGTAAATTTTAATTTATGCATATCAATGGAATAGTAAGCATATAACTACTACAATTATGTTTACAAACAGTTTTGGCAATAGTAATGTAGTGGCTAAGAGCATAAATTCTGGCTCTAGTCTCAGCTTCTCTACTTACGTTGTGATTTTGGCCAAGTTACAATAAATACTATATATCTGTTAATTATTATGATTCTTATTATCAATTCTAGTATTTATACTCACCTAGGACAATAAAATGTTTATATTAGATGAAATATATTAACCAGAATAAAGTGTTATGTAGGCAAATGATAATTACATTATGATCATAATCACACCTACATAATATAAAAACTCATCATATCAAGATAACAATGTATGTGTTCCCACCCCAGTCTTTGTGCTTATGAATTGTTTTCATTATGGTCTGGAGGACCACCCCTTTCCCTGCCTCTTCCCCAGCTGCACCTCCAGGAGGAAGCCCTACCCACGAGAGCATCATTCTCTTTGCTGTCAGTGAGGAGCAGCTGCCAGCATTTTTCCTGGGAATGACCCAGCAGAAACGCCACTCGCCAGAGTCTTAAAAGTTTCCCCATTTACATCTGACCCATTTTTATGTAGATAATTCAGCAATCTAGGATACTCTTGAGTCCCCAGGATCAGAGGGGGCACTCTGGACACTATGGAAGTATGATTGGAGGTAAGGACACCTGACCATGTTGAGACTAGATGAAGCCAGTTTGAGATTTCTTACTATGACAGAGCATGGCACCCCTGTGACTGGAACCCCACCATAACTGTGACACTAAATGTGAAGAAAAGATTGGAAGGAAATATACCAACACGTAAGCAGTGATATTATCCTTTTAGTGATTTGGCTTCCTTCTTGTTAAGTGTTTTCAAAAATTGTTCAACTGACTACATTTTAATTTTAATAAAGGGAGAAAAATTAACTTTTTAAATGTGTAAAAAACAAGCCTATCATTAAATGTTTTAAAAAAGCTTTGATGGTGTGATGTCAAATAAAAGTCATAACTTGACAGTGTCTTCATGTTATAAATTTTCTTTAAAAAGTCCCCTGGATATTAGCAGCTTTAAAAATCAGGGATTTAGCTGTGATAATGGAAGGGATTCAAGCTGTGGATGACACAAAGGGGAGAGAAAGCTGGCATATTGAGGACATTACTATAAGTCAACATGCTTTTGACAAATTGATATTCACAAACTGTCCCAAAAATGCGTTCTGAGAAACACTAGACCTTATAGACAGAGAAGAAAACTTACAGAAATAATATAAAGTAATAGGTAAAAAGTAATATTTGTAACTAAATTTTAGCTTTTAAAACACTCTATAGACAAAGAAACAAAGCAAACACACATACACATTCACAACAACAACACATTCAAATAAAGTCATTCCTTTTACTGACTCACTGGACAACAGTTTTAAAGCTCTGCAATATATTTGGAGGGAAAATAAATCCAGCACCAAATACATTGGGGAAAATGCTATTGATCATATCCTAGTTTGTAAGTGACTAACTCTTCAGGGGAAACAATCACAAGGTTCTAAATATTCTCCAAAAATGTGGCAATCATTCAGAAAGGATGTATCAAGACCTTAGCAAATCTCCAAGACTTAAGAATACTTTTTAAAAAAACATAACTGAGCTTACTAATGCAGTGATCTGAGAAATTTCAGTGACCTTCATCAGACATTTGTTAAGCATTACGTTAAGCAGAGTGACTGAGAGACAAAGCCTGGCTTGTTTGCCACATCCAATCTTTCACCAAGTTCTGTCCATTCTTTAACCTAAACCCATCTTGAATCTGGTGCACTGCTTTTCTTGGCCACTGTTTCTATACTATTCCAATTGACCCTTGTGTCTTAACTGGATCACTGAACTAAGCAAGATCATAAGCAAGATCATGTAGCCAGGAGCATAGATTCTGGTTTCAATCTCAGTTCACCACTTATAGTTGTGTGACACATAGTTTAATAAACTATAAAAGGTTTCTCTTATCTATTTCTGGCTTTTCCACCTGTTGGTGTTTGCACTATATACAAAAATGTTTATAATGGTTAAGGCAGTTTGTGTACTGGTTAAGAGCCCTCAGTCAAACACGGTGGCTCATGCCTGCAATCCCAGCACTTTGGGAGGCCAAGGCAGACAAATCACCTGAAGTCAGGACTTCAAGACCAGCTGGTCAACATGGACAAATGCCACTGCTACTAAAAATGCAAAAATTAGTTGGGTGTGGTGGTGGACTCCTGTAATCCCAGTTATTCAGGAGGCTGAGGCAGAAGAATCACTTGAACCCAGGAGGCGGAGGTTGCAATGAGCCGATATTGCACCAGTGCACGCCTGGGCATCAGAGTGAGATTCATCTTAAAAAAAAAAAAAAAAAAAAAAAAGCCCTCTTGGTGAAACCACTGTACTCCCTTCCAGTCCATTCATCCATCAGCCAATAATCTTTCCAAATGAAAATCTAAAATGTTACTTCACCTTCTTAACCACTTAAATGGCTTCCCATTGCTTTTACGTATAAGGCTAAATTTTATATATAAACAGTTCCTGTCCTCTGCTTGTTTCACAGGCCATAATAACTTCTGCTTCTCGTACTCCAGGCATGCTAAGTATTCTTTCAGATCCTCAAATACTGGCTGCATAAGGACAGGGACCATGTCTAGGTTTGCTCATCATTTTATGTCCAGTATCCTGTAAAGTACCTAAAAATGCTGCTATTGGTAATAACAGCTAACATTTATTAAGCCTTTACTGTGTCTCAGAGATTGTGCTAAAGTGCCTTATTTATACTATCTCATTATACTCTCACCCACAATTCTATGGCATCAATACTATTAGTATTCACATTTCACAAATGAAGAGCAAGAAGTCTAACAAGATCAAGAAACTTGTTCAACATTGCAGAGTTATTAAAAGCTATGATTTATCTTGTATATTTGTTTGAGTTCTTTGTAGATTCTGGAAATTAGCCCTTTGTCAGATGAGTAGATTGCAAAAATTTTCTCCCATTCTGTCGGTTGCCTGTTCACTCTGATGGTAGTTTCTTTTGCTGTGCAGAAGCTCTTTAGTTTAATTAGATCCCATTTGTCAATTTTGGCTTTTGCTGCCGTTGCTTTTGGTGTTTTAGACATGAAGTGTGTGACGAGTTGATGGGTGCCGCACACCAACATGGCACATGTATACATATGTAACAAACCTGCACGTTATGCACATGTACCCTAGAACTTAAAGTATAATAATAATAAAAAAAAAGCTATGATTTAAATATTTGTACCCTCTGAAACTCATTTTGAAACTTAATCCCCAATGTAACACTATTGGAAGTGGGGTCTTTAAAACTGATTGGGCCGTGAATGGATCAATTCATTTGTGTTAGGCCATTCTTGCATTGCTACAAAGAAATACCTGACACAGGGTAATTTATAAGAAAAGAGGTTTAATTGGGTCTCGGTTCTGCAGGCTGTATAGGAAGCACAGCAGCATCTGCTCCTGGGGAGGCCTCAGGGAGCTATTAATCATGGTGGAGGCAAAGCCAGAACAGGCACTTCACATGGTGAAAGCAGGAGCAAGTAGGGGTGGGGGGTGGGGCAGGGTGTAGGTGCCATACACTTTTAAACAACCAGATCTCGCAAGAACTTACTATCACAAGAACGGCACCAAGTGGATAGTGCTAAACTGTTCACAAGAAATCCATCCCCATGATCCAATCACCTTCCACCAGGCCCCACCTCCAACACTAGGAATTACAGTTCAACATGAGATTTGGATGGGAATATATCCAAACTATATCACCATTTGAGGATTAGTGAAGTAATAGATTAATGGGTTACCACAGGACTCTTATAAAAGCCAGGTTGGCTGTTTCTCAAAAGCTTCTTCCCATGTGATGCCCTGCACTACACCTCAAGCCTCTGCAGTGAGCCCCTATCAGCAAGAAGGCCCTCACCAGATGCAGCCCTTTGACCTTGGACATCCCAGCCTCTAGAACTGTAAGAAGTATATTGGTTTCCTTTATAAACTATCTAGTCTCGGGGATCCAGTCATAGAAATAGAAAATAGACTAAGACAGTTCATGACAGTGGAGATTTAAACCTTGGAAGGCAGACTCTGGTGCTTGTGCCTCGGTCACTCTAACAGGTAGGTGCTCTAGAAGTGTTTGTTGAATGACTAATTGGATCACTCCCTATTTTCAGAGTACTAATGACTTGATTCTCAAACATAAAAGATCCCGATCAGTGTATCATCAAAATTGAGAATTATCCCATGTCAGTGGTCTTTGGATTTGCCTAAAAATAGTCATAGCCAAAAAAGTTAAAGTTATGGAAACAAAACATGTATTACAGAGAATCTAAGGTCATCTGGCTGATAGAAGATTCAACAGATCATACTCACTCTAAGTTCTTCTATCTTTTTCATTGAATTTGATGCTTTTTGGGAGGAGGGATCATGCCTCATTCACCTTTATAAATCCTAAATGACAGCTGACATGGGATCTGTCCCATGGTAATTTTATTTTATTTTATTTTGAGACATGGTCTCACTCTGTCACCCAGGCTGGAGTGCAGTGGCATGATCTCAGCTCACTGAAATCTCTTCCTCTCGGGTTCAAGCCATTCTTGTACCTCAGCCTCCCAAGTAGCTGGGATTAGAGGTGGGAGACTACTGCTATAAAAGGGTTACTTATGTGGAGGAAACACATCCTCTGATCTCCATCTCCTCTGAGAGGTGAGTAAGAGAAGATGGCTTCAGCAAATGCAGTGACATTTAGGTTGTATAAAACTGCAGTGCCATACTTCATGTTTTAATAGACTATAGAATGTTTCTTTTATCCATTCCTGGCTATTTCACTTATCCATATTTTCACTGCATGCAAATGTATGTGTAGTTGTGACAATTTTGTGCAGTGGGCAAGAACATGAACTTGTGCATTTCTGAGACTTAATCTACAGAATTACCTTTGCCACTGAAGGGACAGTTTACTTCAGTCCTCCAAACTTCTGTGTCCTAGTCTGAGAAAAGAGAATACTCATACCTCCCTCAAAGATGTAAGAATGAAATGAGAAAATATAAGGTACTGAACCTAGTGCCTGGCAGGTAATCAGGGTGTGATTGATGGCAGTTACTATTTTCCTCCTTCTAATCAATGTTATTATTAAATTATTTTTCTGGATAGTTAGATTGTTTGGAAAGCAATGTGTTAACTTAAAGTTGGACAAAGTAATCACTACAAAAATAGAGAAAAAACTATCATACAAAACAAAAATCCTTTCTAAAAGAGCCATCATACACTTGAATAGAGCTATTCCGGGTAGTAGCTAAGAGTAGGGACTCAACAGTCAAACTAGCTGGATTCATACCCAAGCTCTAACTCTCATTAGTTGTGTGGACTAAGCAAGTCACTTAACCAATCTACACCTCAGTTTACTTACTGCCTTAGTTCATTCACACTGCTATAACAAAATACCAGACACAGAGTAACTTATAAACAATAAAAATTGAATTCTCTGGAGGCTGGGAAGTCCAAAATCAAGGTGCTGACAGATTCAGTGTCTTGTAAGGGCCTACTTCTTTGGTTTTCATAGATGGTGCTTTCTTGATGTGTCCTTGCATGGTAGAAGGACCTAACTAGTTCTCTTTTATGAAGGCACTAATCCCATCATTGAAAAGGCACCATGCTTATAACCTAATCACATCCCAAAGATCCTGCCTTCTAATTCAATAATATTTGTGATTAGGTTTCAACATATTTATTTTGAAAGGAGGCAGGCACAAACATTCAGACAATAGCACTCCTGTATAAAGTGAAATAATAATAACACCTCTGAGTGTGACGGAATTAAATGAGACAATATATAAAGTAGCTGGCACATATAGTAGGTGCTCAGTAAATGCTAGCTGAAATTTTTATGGGCATTAGAAGAAATTATTTGACCTCTTTTATGAAAATGTTTAGCATTATACATTATAAAGGATAGGTTCAATATGCTTTAGAGACAGTCCCAATTCTTGCATTAAAAGTTAATTGAGGCATTAATAGTCACACTTTATTTTAGAGGTTCTTAAAACAGGATCCCAGCTACACAGTAGCATGTTGTTAATATTTGTGTAAAAAGAGATAAAGATTATGTATTTGATTTTATGCAAATATAAAAAAAGTAGTTCCCAAAATGCATATCTCTTCAAAGCCCCAAATATACATACGTTAACAAGAAGGGCAAATTGGGCAAAATAATGCACTTATTTTCCCAGGCATGTGAAATACACACTTCAGTAAAAAGGTAATTAAACATGCCTATCAGTACAGGGTAACAAAATAATCTTCTTAAAGAGATATATTCCACATGGATTTATGCTTTTTGCTCCAATATAATTTTATAACATTTAGTTTACAAAAATTGACTAGAGAGATATTTAGTATATTGCTTTGCAATGCAACATTTAATTTTATAGCATGGGTAATGCATTTCTTTTTACAAATGTATCAGTTTCCTGATAGCATCAATAAGCTGCTTCAGAGTCATTAAACACTATGAGAAGCCAGTAAAGCTACAGATTTTGTTACTGAAACGCACAGATTGATTTTCAGCTCATAAAGTCACTACATGGGTTACTTGCTTGGTGTCTGCTGCCCATATATTGAAGTTTGAAATGAAAGCTCAGTCAATTTGAATGACAGATTATATTCTAATTAAAACCTTTCAATGAATTCTTAGCACCCATCAGATACAGATGAATATATCTAACATGCATTCAGGGCTCTGTAGGATCTAGCCCATATTACCTCCTCAGACTTCTCCCCTTCTACTCCAACATGGAAAGTTCCTCCCATTTCTGAACTTGCATAGCATCAATAAGCTGATTCCATTCTATACCGATCCTATAACAACACTCTCTGCTTGGACACCATCCTTTCAAATAGCATCCTGTGTTAAATTTCTATAATGCAACATCAACCTCACAGATGATCAAAAGGAATGTCAGCAAATTTTGATACCTTCTTAGTTCAACCTATGATTATTTCTTCATGATGGCCTTTCTTGACCCAGGAGCTAGGTCAAGTTTATAACCATACACTTAGTATTACTTTACAGTATGTACCACAATTGTCTTATTATGTGAAATATGTCTTCTGATTAGATTACAAATATCAGGAGGACTGAAACCATGTTCCTTTTTGCTTTACATTGCCAACCATGATGCTTGAAACATAGTAGCCACTCAGTGAATATTTGCTGAGTGGAGTTTATATTACTCCTTGCATAGCACTAAATGTCAAGGTAATACCATACTTATCAGCATGTCTGGATATTAATCACAGTGACAGTCAATGTTAGTATTATTTATTAGGATTGATGTAATAGAAAGCACACATGTTTCGGGGCCAGGTAGATCTGGTTTCAAATCTGAGTTCTGCCACATACTAGTTTTACATAGCTTTAACAAGTAAATAGTTACTTTGAACCTCATTCTTCTGATCTATTAAATTAGATTAAACAGCTGTTTTCTCCTATAGTTCTTTTGATGTTAAAAAGTAATGCATATAATGTACTTATCAGAACTCTCTATATATTCTATTAAGTAAAAATGCCTTTATATTAAGAGTAAGAAGTTGTATCTGCTATGCCTAGCCTATGTAAAATAAACTACATCATTAAGATCATAAGTCATATGGTTTAGCTGTGTCTCCACCAAAATCTCACCTTGAATTGCAACTCCCACAATTCCCACATCATGGGAGGAACCCAATAGGAGGTGATTGAATTAAGGGGTGGGTCTTTCCTGCACTGTTCTCATGATAGTGAATGAGTCTCACAAGATCTGATGGTTTTAAAACCAGGACTTTCCCTGCACAAGCTCTCTCTCTTTGCCTGACATCATCCATGTAAGACGTGACTTACTCCTCCTTGCCTTCTGCCATGATTGTGAGGCCTCCCCAGCCATGTGGAACTGTAACTCCATTAAACTTCTTTTCCTTCCCAGTCTCAGATATGTCTTTATCAGCAGCGTGAAAATTGACTCATACAATAAGCAACATTAGAATACTGATTGGAATGAAGAACAAGTTAGATTTTTATGGCAAAAGATTAAAAATAACTTACAATTTCTAAAAGTTCCCATCCACTCATTTAAATTGGAAAGGGTAAGGTAAACTTATTTTAAGGAATATTTGTTTTCACATCATTTCTTACTATGGAAGTAGAGTTTGAACAATAAAGAGCAAGAAGGTCAAGCATTTTAAAAATCATTCTAAGAAATGATAGAAAGTTTATTCATATTCAGAATATGTGTGTATATATATAAACACATATGTGTGTGTGTGTGTATATATATATATATATGAGTGAGTTTTTTAAATAGGCTTTAAGAGTCATGTATAGAGTAATAAAACCAGCTTTGGAGTTTGACCTGAATCAAATTGCTTGTTATGTGACCTTAATAACATTAACTTTCTCTGTTCAGCTGATTCTTTAATAAAATAGGGACAATACCCTTACCACACAAAATGAGTGTAAAACTTAAATAAAAGCATATGCTAAATTTGTAAAATGATGTCTGGCTCAAATAAGAGCTTCTCCAAAATGGTAACTACTTGGGTTTACCTGAAAGTTAACACCACCAAGGAACTTTGCTTTTTTCAAGGCATTTTAGAGCCTCCTTGCTCCTAAACTCTTTTCCTTTTGATGAAATTCCTATAATGTAATGGCAACCCCATGGGATGATCAAAAGGAACATGTTTGACATACTGCATGTAAGTGGTTCAAGGAGGAAATTAAACCCACTACTGTGTGTATAATTAGAAATAATGTCAGCGGCTTATGATCCTATCACAAGATAATATAATAAGAAAATGGTTTCCCACAGCTAGATAAACTTCAAAGTAAAGCTGAAGAATTGATAGTGAATTGGGGGAGGAGGGAGAGAAGATGAAAGTCGAATTTGGGGGGAATGAAATTTAAAAACTGAGATCCTGATCATCCCTTCACAAACATCTTTCTCTCTAGAACAGACAGTAATCGTGGAAACTAAACCATAAGCTCTATGATAAAAGAATAAGACACTTATTGATTATTCCTTATTGATTATGCTGCTTTCATCACATTCTCATTCCTATATATTCCTTAAACATATTTCTTTAAATTGGGAAAGAAAGGCAGGGTGTTACAGTACAGAGGAGTCAACTCTTATGACCTATTATCCAGCCTTCTCAGAGGGAGTGGAGAGGCTAAATATGCTCTAGTTCATATATAATATGAACTATATATTCTACAACTAAATAGCTTGCTTCAGTGATGTCTTAGCTCAGAAACCAGATTTTCAAATCTAGTGAGTTTTCTTTAACACAGTTTCTATATTTAGCAACATTGTTATCTTTCATAGCTTTCTACCATGATACACTATAGCCTCCTTTGCATACATTATCTCCCTTAAGGTTCATAACAACCCCATGAGGTATTTACTATTACTAACCTTATTGATAAAGACACTGAGATTCAGAGCAGTTGAGTAACTTGCTAAAGGTTACCCAGTGGTAAGTGGCAAAGCCAGCGTTCCAACCCAGAGCTACGTGATTCCACACGAGCCAGGCTTTTTCCTGCATGTAAGTAATCATACTTAGCATTTTGTTTCACATGACCTATTTAGTTTGGCTCCTATTCATGACAAATGGCCCTGAATCTTTCTGAGGTACAATAAAAACAAAGAACTTTACTCAACAATTTTTTAAAAATTAATTCTGAGTATAAGGTTTACTTGTTTTTATTACTTGCTAAGTAAAATCTGACCTTGGGTTCATATTGAACTGGGACTCAATCTGCTTGCTTAAAGTAAGGGTTCATATGGGCCTCTCTTTTGAAAGAGTGTAAATAAATTTTGCCTGTTAGCTTAGAATAAAGCTACAGAAATGTGTCACTACTATATTTTGTCAAGGTAAAGACCATGGAACCAGTTTGTGTCCTGGGTCCATTTTTAAGGATTTCGTTAGATTTCTACTCCATTGGGCAGAATATTCAGTATATCCTTAACATCCTGGATATTCAGAACAAAATCCAGAAAGAAATTATGTTTGACTGAGTTTAAAATAATACATTTATTATGAGCCACTGCTCTTTGGAGAGGTGTTTTCTTGTGTGTGAGTGTACTGGTAAACATGTAGGTATGTGTTTGGCAATAGGTGTAGAATAAAGAAAGGAGAAATTGTCCCTTTTCCTCTTTCATTCTGTTATATAAATTTACTTTTATCTTACCAATATCCATGTACACATACAGACACACACACACACACACACACACACACACACACACACATGCACGCACACAGGGCTAGCTGCAAATGCATTAAATTATTGGACTATTTCATCTATAGCAAATCAGATATAATCTTATTACAGCTGCATGAATACTACCATCTTTTAAATTTTAATTAGCTAAAGAGCAGTCAATGTTGACACCATGACACCTGCCAGAAGAAAATGGTGTGCCCTGATGCAGGGTCACCAAGGCTCATTACAGCAGAGCAATAATGCAGGCCAGAATTAACAGTGTCTATTTTTAGAGCAAATATCCTGACATAAATAAATTAATTAAATGAATAGGAAATCATGGAAAAAGGCACATTGTTGACTCAATATCCTAATTCTTCATAGAACAAACATATAATTAAAGAATATAATTCCAATTAATGGCATGGGCTAAGACTGAAAGAATTCAGACCCCTTTTATGCCTGCTGACCTTAGTTCCTATTGCATCTTAAATGTTATTACATTCTAGGATCATGATGGCAAAGTTGAGAGACAGCATCCCTGCTAATGAAAAACTTCCACAGACTCAGGTGGAAAAAAATATTCTTCTCTTTCACGTACAGTGTAGTAACCTTGTGCTCATAATTTTGGATAGTTTCCTCGTACCTTGATCTGGCATGAATCCAACTGCAGAGTAGAACCTATGATAAATGAGAGAATGAGCTTTCTCATTTATTAGGTGAAGTTGATGAGAGTTTCATCGGAGTAAAGGCCACTGAAAAGAGAGAACTGAGGCTGTTAATTTTAAAGGGATAATTGCTCTCAGAACACCCAATGAGAAAGAAAATAAAAACATCGACATACTGCAATTAGTGCAGAGATTCCTAGTGTATATGGAAAACAGATGTTTTTTGAACTTTCCATCATAATTATCATTATACTTCAGTAAGAATCAGAAAGGAGGTGCTTGTGAACTCATGAGCAAGTCGTGAACTAGCTTATGCAGTGTATTCTTTTATTTTCAGCTCTACTTTATAACATGATTTTTTGGGAGCACCTTTACTCTACCAGATGTTCCATTTAATTGATCCACTCTTATAGATGAAATGACCTGTCATTTCAGTAGATTGACCAACTGTTCCAATAAATTGATTAATGGTTTCAGTATATTGACAATTTGGCTTGACTGAGACTTGACTTTTGGCATATGCAGAATTCTGAGTGTGATATCCAAATGAAAAACACCAGGCTCCAAAAGACAAACGTTCCAAAGGCATGAGCAGGCATTTCAGAGAAGAGCAAACAACTGGCTAGTAAACATAATCTCAACCTCAGTAATAGTAATCTATAAAAAACACTGACAAAAAAAGTGCCAATTTGGTGAAAATTGGCATACCGAATTGATGCAAAAATAATTTATATCTTTTGATCCAGTAATTTCTCTGCAAGTATGGACTCTCTGGAGAACAATCCTTAATACAGAGAAAAAACAAACAGTGCACTAAGATATTGATTATAGTGGTAATTATGATTATGAAAACTTGAACTCTTAAATGTCCAAAAGTGTCTAAAGCTTTTATACAGTCTAGTTTTGTAATGGTTCAAAACAGAATAATGTGCAGCTATTTTAAAAGGATGATTATGAAATGCTTGTAACAAATGTAATATATACATAGAATCTATACTGTCTAGATGTGTAGTGTACACAGTTTGGTAGCCTCTGTTCATTCATCACATAGCCTTGTAGCATCAGTCTTTTGACCTGCTATTTATCATATTATTTTTATGTTTTGGAAGCACACTTTTGAAAACCACATTGCTGCATTTCACTTGCTAGAATGGCAACTTTGATTAATTTAGATGCATTTATGCTTGGCACCCATCAGGCATCAAATGATACTCTAAGTACCCTTAGAATCTATGTGCTTCTCAAGTCTTTCACAGTGTAACAATCCTCTAAATAGCAGATTTTTACTGCTAAATTAAATTTAAAATTCAATTACCATAAATAAGGGGTAACACATCTGCATCTGCACATGTTTCTCACTGAGCTCAGGGTACAATATCACTTCTTATTTCTTTGATGGCTCTTGTCATTTCCCAAGAAAGACTGACCATATATTTGAGCAGAAAGTTAAATGATACTTTCAAATACAATAAAGCCTCAAGGGTTGTTTCTTAGAATCACCCATTGCACTCCTAGAATTTTGGTTCACTAACAAGTCCTGGAGATAAAACTAGCTTTCCATCACCTAACAAAATCTGGACTCTTTCATGTGACATTGGAGACCCTCTTAATTGTGCATCCTGCCCACAGTCCCATCTTCTTTCATTGTTTCCCCAGAGAAATAAAAATCATTCTAATACCAGTACACCAATGTCTTCTTTTTACTTGTTACATCATATTTTCTATCCTCACTTCCTATCTTCTCCTTCCACTCCCATCTTCCCTTAAAAAGCGTGCATCATATTATTTATTAGGAGCCTCCCATGTGCCTGGAAATTTTGGTGGCACTGGGATGTGCATCCTACAGTAGGGGAAATGGACGAAACAATACGAAATAATTAAGTCGATGATACAGAATATTAGAAGGTGATATACACTGTTTTAAAAAAAAATAGAGCAGGGCAAGACAAAATAGGAGTGCAGAAGATTTACAATGTAAGCTGTCAGGAAAATGTAAGATCTAAATTACCATAGAAATGTAGAATTCTGTGCTTTAAAGGAGAGAAAAAAAAAAAAAACAGACAAAAGAAGCTGATTTGTACAGGATAACATATTAGCTGGTTCAGTCCTAAGGACTGGAACTCAAGTATCCTGAACACTATTCCAATCCTTATCCCACCGCAATCCTTTTCCCACTGCATCACTTCTGTGTCACACAGCGGTGGAGAGAATAGATTTGGGAATCAAAGGGACCAGAGTTCAAGCCCTGTCTCTGACTCCTGAGAAAGTAACAATTTCTAAGACTTCGTTATCTAGGTAATGAAGATATTTACAGTACATGTACAAAGGCATCTACAGAGATAAAAGGAAATCATACATAGAAAACATTTAGACAGTGTGTGGAATAGTCTAAGTACATGTTTGATGGTATGGTGGCTTTTCTTTGGCTTTGTATCTCATTAGAATATCCCACACTTGTATTATAACAATGATCAGCAAGTTCTGCTTAGATATTAAAATTAAATGAGCATGTGACCATTCAAATGGTTTGAATGATGGTTTCTCTGAAATTCATGTTGCAAATTAATCCCCAGTACAACAGTACTAAGAGGTGTGGCCACTGGGAGGTGATTAATTCTTGAGAGCTCTGCCCCGTGAATGGGATTAGCACACTTATAAAAGGGCTCAAGGTTACAGAGAGGACTCTTTTGGCCTTCTGCCTTCCACCATGTGAGGACGCAGTGTTATCCCCTCCAGTGAACTCAGCAATGAGGCACCACCTTGGAGGAAGAAATCAAGCTTTCACCAGCACCTAGATCTTGGGCTTCCCAGTCTCCTCAACTGTAAGAAACACATTTCTGTTTTCTTACAGTTTCAACCTGAGTGATGGATGCTTAGGTTGATTCCACATCTTTGCTATCACGAACAGTGCTGTGATAAACATACAAGTGCATGTATCTTTTTGGTATATTGATTTCTTTTCCTTTGGGTAGCTACCCAGAAATGAGATTGCTGAATAGAATGGTAGTTCTAGTTTTAGATCTTTGAGAAATCTCTGCGCTGTTTTCTATAGAGGTTGGACTAATTCCCACCAACATTCCCACCAACAGTGTATTAGAGTTATATTTTCTCCACATGGAGACAGAATCATACATAAGGCTATAGTCAGATGGAAACCCACTGGGCTTTTAGACATTTTAATAATAGCAATTCTGACTAGGGTAAGATAGTATCTCATTGCGGTTATAATTTGCATTTCACTGATGATTAGTGATGTTGACCATTTTTTCACATACCTATTAGTCATTTGTATGTCTTCTTTTGAAAAACATCAGCCTCCCAATAAAAACAATTTGCAACATATCTTAAGGTATACATTTTATCTACAAACATGCTTTCATATGTTTTAGATAACCATCTGGTAGCATATTTTCTCCTAGACACTAAGCACCTTGAGGGAATGGCCCACGTCTTACACTGTTATTTATTTATTTCTATTTATCTATATATGTGTGTATGTATGCATACAGATGGATAGAAGATAGATAGATCTAGGTATAGATATAGATATAGAGCAAGAGAGAGATACGGGGTCTTGCTCTGTTGCCCAGGTTAGAGTGCAGCAGTATGGTCATGGCTTGCTCTACTCTCAAACACCAGGGCTCCAGTGATCCTCCTGCCTCACCCTCTTGAGTTCCTAGGACCACAGGCATGTGCTGCCATGCCTGGCTAATTAGAAAAAACAAAATTTTGTAGGGTCACACTATACGCCCAGGCTGATCTCAAACTCCTCACTTCAAGTGATCCTCCCACCTAGGCCTTCCAAAATGCTGGGCTCACAGGCATGAATCACTGTGTCCAGCCCCCATTCTCCTTTTTGTTTTCTCCCACAGAACCTAGAGCAGTATTTCACTGGTAGTAAAAACCTAACAAATGTCTAATCAACACATGAATTCATAAATATCTGGTGCCTCAGTCTATCTTTAATTCCTGAGAAGAGGGCCGTGATACTCTACAAAAGAGGAAACCATTCCCCTATATTTCTATCTAAAGGCAGAAGCCAAAATAATAATATTATAGGTATTTGTTGGTTCCATAAATGAATCTACCTTTCATGTAGATTCAAGTTTAATTTTGTAATTGGCCATATGAATTACTCTGAGGTAATAACATCATCAAATGTAATTAATGCTGAGCTTGATAACCATTTGCACATTGGAACATGGTTTTCTGGAAGCTTCCTTGTTAGAATCCATCTACCATTCAGTAAGAAATTCTGTCTAACATAATGGTGGCTTAGAAGTCACATGGAGGAAAACAGAGACACCCCAGCCAACTACCACCAACTATTAGTCATGACAATGAAGCCATCTGGGAAGTCTCAGGCTGTGATAGGCTTCTGACTATAACCTCACATATAATTCCAGTCAACAACATGTGGAACAGAAGAACCACCCAGCTGAGCCCAGTTAACCCACAAATCATGAGAATAAATGATAAATGTTTGTTGTTTAAAGCCACAACACTTTGGGTTGGTTTTATATGTAGCAGTAGATAACTGAAACAGAGGAGAAGATGAGCAAGTGAACAGATCACAGGCTTAAGAGCCAAGCATGGAACCTATACTGTCTCTGCCACTTGCCAGTTTTGAGATTTCATCACCCATTGCAGAGACTATTAGTATCTCAATTTCTTCATGGATGGAGTAAATAATGACACCTGCCTTACAGAACTGCTGTGAGAATTAAATGAAATAATGCTACATTTAGTGAATATCCCCCAAATTGTTAGCTATCATTGTGAGCATTACAAATAATATGGAGTTAATTTGAAGATGTTATTGGTGCAAATCTCCTTCAGCAGTCCAACTTGAACTGCATTGCATCATTATTTCTCACCTTCCCCCAAGCTTCTACCAGATTCACACAAGAGAAAAGTGTTAGAAAAAGAGCAAATGGAAAAGCCTCTGTTTTGGACTGTTAGAGCCCACTGTAGCCTCCTGACTGCCCTCCTCTTAACCTCTACTCTCATTTTCCAGTGATGGTCCTCATCCACACAGCAGCCAAAGTGATCTGTCTAAAGTTATAAACCACTTCTCATCACTCTTCAGCTTATAAAACAACCCATGACCTAGCCCAGAAATGTGAATAAACCCGAAGCCCTTCTTCTGGCCTCTGGTTCCTACATCACTTGTACCTGCCTTCCTTTTTCATTTCATTACCCTCCTCCTTCTCCTCTGTAATATTCTCTCAAGCCAGAAAAGTATTCTTGCTTCTTTAAACACCCTGAGCTCATCCCTGACTCACAGGTTTGCCTTTGCTGTCCCTTCAACATTCACATGTCTCCCTGGCATCATTCAGAGGTCACCTCAGATGCTATCTCAGAGAAGTCTTCTCTAAGCAGCTAATGCAGCCCATGCCCTCAGTCCTCTTACCACCAGGGGTTTTCAGTCACAACAGCTGTTTTGTTTTGTTTTGTTTTCCTTTCTTCCTAGCACTTAGAATTTGAAAAAAAATATATTATTTGTGTGTTTAGATGCTATCTAATTTCCCTACGAAAGTCACAAGAGGTCAGGGTTTCTGTCCTATTTATTACTTAAGCTGCTTTTCCTAGAGCAGGGGTTCACAAATTATGGCCTGCAGGCTTATTTAGTATGGCATGGGAGCAAACAATGGCTCATATTTTTGTATCATTGAAAAACAAATTAAAGAAAATATTACATGTTAGACAAAAGTATTCAAAATATAAATTACAGTGTCCATAAAGACTTCTTAGAGGACAGCCACTTATTAGTCTACATATTATCTATGGCTCCTATTGCTTTCAGATGTCAAAGTTGAATAGTTGCAATGAAGACCATAAGGTCTACAGTGCCTAAAATGTTTACTATCTGACCCTTTACATATGCACAGATTGCTGACCCTGACCTAAAACAGTGTCTAACTTATTATAGGTGACCAATCTACCAGTTTATATTGGCCCAAAAAATAAACACACACACACACACACACACACACACACACACACACATATACATATATATGTGTACATATATATGTGTGTGTGTATATACATGTGTGTGTGTGTATATATATATATATATAAACAATAAAATGTTGAAATTTCCCAGGACCCAGACACAGGCAATATCCAATCAGAACTACTTTTTCCCATGAAAAGCCAAATAAGTACAAGTTTCTGACTGGGTGATTGAAGGTGTTTCAGGTTCTTTACTGTCCTCCAAATGTATTGTGGTTCTGGAAGGAGCAGAATGCAACGTCTGCTCTCAAGTGTTCTAATTGATCCACACACAGAGAAAAGTTAAATGAACAGGACTGAAAATGCTACAAAAATTAAACACAGATTTCTTAATAAAGCTGAAAATAGCTTAATAAAACTGAAAATAGTCTCCTGGCATCCCAAGGCGTGTTTATTTCTGTTTAAATAGATGACTTCCCATAGACTGTTATCAGCTCAGTGGGGATCCTGGGAGAGAAGTACTTTCCTCCTCCTGTGAATTTTAAGCTTTTTTCAATGAAATCCAGCCAGAGACTGTAAAAAGCATCTGCCAATCTGGATAAAAAGTATAACCATGGTCAAGTAATGCTAATACCTTCAGTTGCCCACTTCTGGAGTACTCTAGACAGATACAAAACAGCCTCACAGGAGAAAGAAGATGGAGAGCAGATGATCCTTTAGGGGGAAAGGTGATTTCTTGGGAAAAGAAGAGGAAAGTATCAGGTAGAAGAATGCCAGGGTCATTCTCACTGGAAATGTTGTTGCTGCTGCTGCTGCTGTTTATTTACTCATACCTGAGGGGCATGCAAATGTTTTGGCCATTTCCTGATGGCACCGAATGGTCCAGATGGTATAAATTCTGCTATTATTGCAGAAAAGTGGTAACAGGAATTACCATAGACCCTGGGCAGAAATTGGCCTATTGGTGGCTTCTCAGAGCTATCAGCAGCAGTAGGTTATGTCATCTGCTGTAGGAAGGCTGACTAAGAAGGGTGATGGACAAGATTTCAGCAGAAACTCCTGTGGGCTCCTTGAAAGAAAGCACATCAATTCTCAGACCTGCTACTTCCAGAAAGAGTAAGAGATCAAAACGGTATCAGAAAGGTGAGTTCACTCTGGAGCTGGGCACCAAGGAAGGGAATATGAGATCCATTTCACTACTAAGGAGACATCTGAAAAGTAGATAAGAAGTGGACTGAAAATAACAAATTAATAAAACATGAGCTCAGAGAAACTGACATTGAGATAGAAACATGACAAAGAATAGAAAAGGTTTGCAGAGCTACTGATTGTGCTGAGAACTAGCTTAAGGAAAGTAATAAATCCTAATCACAAGAATTAGAGCCAACCATAGAGAGATTTTGAATCAGATTAATTAATCAATGTAAAGAGTATCATTGAAACAAAAACATTTCATAGAAAAATCAGATGTTCACCTCAAATCTTGAAAATCTTTCCATATAGATTAAAAACATAATCAGGGCAGACTTTTTTGGGTAAAATGAGTTCAACAATAATTACAGGGTACAAAATAAAAAATGATGGGGCAAAAAGTAAAAGGTTTGCATGTCAAGTAACGTGCAGGTGATGGCAGCCCTCTCAGCCCTGTTTTGCCCTCTTCTTCTCTCCTCTCTCTTTCTCTACTCCCTCCCTCCTTCTCCCCCTCCTCCTAAACTTTGTCAAGGTTCATCAGAGACAGGACTTACTCTGGAGAGGTTACTGATTTCCCTTCCCTGCCTCTGTACTCTCATAGATCCTGCTTATATCTCCATTGCAATATTTATTATGCTCCATTACAATTGCCTGATTATTGTTGATTCTCTCAGCCCTGTGGACTCCTTGAGAGAGAGCACATCAATTCTCAGAGCTGCAGTCTCAGTGCCTGCACAGTTTATGGCTCAAAGCAAGTATTCAATGGAAGACAAAGAACACTGAGAAACAAGTAAAGGAGTGAAAGAATGAATGGGTAAGGTTACTGAGTATACACAGATCTTGCTGCTGGTAAGAATAAAACTGAGATCAAAATAACTTAATTCTATCACAACCTGAATACCTTGAAAAAGAGAATGCAGAGGCTTTTCTTACCTTGGAGAAAACAGTTCATTTAACCATGAAGTTTTTCAACATCTTTTTCTGAAGCTTATCATAAAGTTGACATCGTATATCTTCAACAGAAATTACACGTTTTATAAATTTAAAATATCAAAACTAGATGAAGTACCACAGGTGTGCTATAGTACCAGCCTTAAGTAGTTAAATATAAATTCATTTGAAATTCCTGGTCTATGACCATATCACCCTGAATGTAGCCTATCTTGTCTTAAATTTCTTTGCATTTCTTTCCATAATATCGATATGTCCAGAAACCCTGGCTTCTTCCTTTGCTATTATAGATTTCTTCCCAATAACTTCAAAATCTCTTTTGATCCTTTCTCCCACAAAATGCTGCAGATAGGAGGCACTGTAAATGCCTGCATAGAAATAAATTCCAAATATAATTAAAATATTTTTTTAAATTAATGACAACATCTAAAGAATGAAAAAAATTCTAGATCAACTTGAATAACTTTAAGGAATATATTAAATAAATATTTTTGTATAACATTTGATTTATGGGTTCAGTTACGCATAGCTATATTAAGTATATCATTTCATGGACTATATTATATATCAGTATAGAAACATTATCTTTTCTTTACTATAAAAACATTAAATAATTTCATTTAATTTCTTCCCATGAATCTTGACCTAAAATTTTTCCCCAGCCCAGAGCCACTTTTCAAGTTCTCTCAAGTTTTCTAAATCCATCACCATTCCATCTGTCTAAGTTGTTTGAGATAAAGCACTTTTTGAATCTGTATTTGATATCTTTTCCAGCAAAGTCACAAGAATCCAACTGCATAGTACCAGTGCTTCTTCTTTCCCCATTTGTCTAATAGGCCTATATTTGTGATCTTTACAATGTAACCAAAAACCGAACTGTGTTAGTAAGTGTTCTGTATGGTTATCAGTATTTACATTTATATTTTTTCAAGATTTACTGAAGTATAACTGATAATTTTAAACTCCATATATTTAAAATATACAACTTGATGATTAGATATACATATATAATGCAGAATTGTCACCACAATCAAGCTAATTAAATAATGACATTCAATATTTGCAATTGTGAGACTATGCTCCCAGGAATAATAACTAATTATTTGTTGAGAGGGTATTTTTTGCCTATTATTAAAATTTATTTTCCAGATAATTTCAATTCAAATAATAAGCCAGCATAGCTAATGTCATTTTTTTCTCCCCACAATGTTTCTTGTGTTCAAAATAATAGAACTGGGAGAATACCTAGTAATATGAGAACCTTTATAAGGATTTGAATTTAAGGCATTTCCTTTTTATGAGGGATAAAAAGGAAAAAAGTAGTAACCTTGTATTTAGACATATACAATATTTTCCCTCTGTTTTGTGGCAACATTTATTCATTTACATCTATTGTGTATGCACTAAATTTGGCATTAACTGTAGCAAACCAGATGCTTAAGCTGATCAGAGTCACGTTAGAGTCTTCATCAGTAGACACTGTTTTTACTCAGGCTGAGTTGGTTTTTAAGTATTTGCAAAATTGGTAACAAGACATTCCAAGTTTTTTAATTGCCTTTGTGAAGTTGAGCCATTTTTTTCCCACTTCAAATATGTCTCTTCTCTTTTCCTTGCATTTCCTGGAGCAATCACAAATGCAGAATATGTAGCTTCCCATATCAGTGTCAGCAAATTCATTTTGATGTGAAGAACAATTTACCACACGGAGTTCCAATGTTATGCAAGTTGTCAGGGAAACTCCAAGGACCAAGTGTCTCCCTTCAAAAAATGTCTAGCTCTTTAATCAGCTTCCTGCAGAAATTATGCATATTCCCAACCGAGCCTTTAGTGATGTCACCTTTTTGCAACTGCTATAATGACCCAGAACTGGCTACACTTCTTAAAAATCCTCTTTTTACTTGCAAAATTATTTGTGTCTACTCCATATCATTATTTTAGTAATTCTTTTGTTTCAATAGCACATCATTCCTGTTCTAAGCGTTCGCTCTTTGTGACTGTCATTACTCTAAGGAAATAAGTTGACTATTTGATTTACCATTCTTGAAATGTCATCTGTCTTCAATATTTGATGCTTGGTTCTGGTACCAAATGATCTTATTTATCTGGATATTCTTTCTTTTTCATTCACAAATATCTAATCAATCCAACATTTTGAGAGACAGCTTTAGTAGTATGGTTAGACACTGGTGCCCTGGGCTGCATTTTAATCTTGGTTCCCTATTTACTCTCTGTAATTGACCTTGAGCAAGTCAGTGAACTGGACAGTGCTTCAGGTTCTTTATCAATATAATGGGTGAATGTGAGATTTAAATTTATTTATATTTGTAAACCAATTAAAAACATACCTGACACACGGTAAGTATTTATAAAAGTCAGAAGTGGCGTTTCCTACAAGTCACATCAGGAGATAGCTGTGGAATAACAGAACAAGAACTTCATCTGAAATCAGATGTGGATTCTCATTCTGCCTCAGCTATGTAGTAGTTGTGAGACTGAGGCAACTGACTTTGCCTTCTTGGGCTTTAGCTTTTGCAAAACTGAGCTCTCTTTACATTTCTTAAATTCTGTGGGTCTACATATTTTTTTTCAAAAGGAGATATTGATCTGTCGCTGAAACCTAGTCCACTTTCACAGAAAGGTATGAAAATTCACAATGTACAAACACTAATGACCATTTAAATAGTTGGGTTCTAAAGCCAAACTCCTTAACTTTTAAAGGTGGCCTCAACTCCCGTTAATTGTGTGACCTCAGTTAAATTTCTTAACACCTTTGTTCCTCAGTTTTCTCAACTATAAAATCAGGATTATAATAATCATCATCAGAATAGGTCGATATGAAAATAAGTTAATAAATACAAAGCATGTAGAACAACATATGACATCATAAACTCAATAACGCATAATAGCTATAATCACTATTATCTTCAATCCAATTTGCCATGCAATTAATTACCAGATTGCACCAACCATATGTAAGGCATTGTGCTGGGTAATACAAGGTCCAGAATGTTGACTGAATGTTTCCTACTCTCAAGGTATATATGATTAAGGCTACACTCAAGTAGATGTCCAATTAATACAAGACAAAATGTGAAATAAAGAAGTTCAAATCTGAGACTAGTTCAACAACTTTTTAAATAGTCCTTCAGATGGTATAAGCACAGAATAAACTAGATGGAATGAAGGGAACCAACAAAGGATACACTATGGGGACAGAAGTGGCAGCTAGTGAAGCTAGAAAAGATGTAAGAGGGAAACAGTCAAGGCTGATAACAGTTGCCATTAATTAAGCAATCCCCATGTGACTGGCACTGTGGTAAGAGTGCTTTTTGTTATTTTTATAGACTTTATTTTATTATTTTTTTAAATTATACTTTAAGTGCTGGGATACATGTGCAGAACATGCCGGTTTGTTACATAAGTATACACGTGGAATGGTGGTTTGCTGCACTCATCAACTCGTCATCTACACTAGTTATTTCTCCTATTGCTATCCCTCCCCTAGTTCCCCACTCTCCTGGAGGCCTCAGTGTGTGATGTTGCCCTCCCTATTTCCACGTGTTTTCATTGTTCAATTTCCAATTGTGAGTGAGAACATGTGGTGTCTGGTTTTCTGTTCTTGTGTTAGTCTGCAGAGAATGATGGTTTCCAGCTTTATGCATGTCCTTGCAAAGGACTGAACTCATATTTTTTATGACTGCATACTATTCCATGGTGAATATGTGCCACATTTTCCTTATCCAGTCTATCACTGATGCACAACTGGGTTGGTTCCAAGTCTTTGATATTGTGAACAGTGCTGCAGTAGACATACATGTGCATGTGCTTTATAATAGAATGATTTATAAACCTTTAAGTATATACCCAGTAATGGCATTGCTGGGTCAAATGATATTTCTGGTTCTAGATCCTTGAAGAATCGCCACACTGTCTTCCACAATGGTTGACCTAGTTTACACTTCCACCAACAGTGTAAAAGCATTCCTATTTCTCTACATCCTCTCCAGCATCTGTTGTTTCCTGATTTTTTAATGATCACCATTCTAACTGGCATGAGATAGTATCTCATTGCAGTCTTGATTTGCATTTCTCTAATGACCAGTGATGATGAGATTTTTTTTTTATACATTTGTTGGCTGCATAAATGTCTTCTTTTGAAAAGTGTCTGTTCATATCCTTCACCCATTTTTTGATGGAGATTTTTGTTGTTTTTTTCTTGTAAATTTGTTTAAGTTCCTTGTAGATTCTGGATATTAGCCCTTTGTCAGATGGATAGATTGCAAAATTTTTCTCCCATTCTGTAGGCTGCTTGTTCACTCTGATGATAGTTTCTTATTTTGTGCAGAAGCTCTTTAGTTTAATTAGATCCCATTTGTCTATTTTGGCTTTTGCTGCCATTGCTTTTGTTGTTTGAGTTGTGAAGTCTTTGCCCATGCCTATGTCCTGAATGGTATTGCCTACGTTTTCTTCTAGACTTTTTATGGTTTTAGGTCTTTAATCCATCTTGAGTTAGTTTTTGTATAAGGTGGAAGGAAGGGGTCCAGTCTCAGTTTTCTGCATATGGCTAGCCAGTTTTCCCAATAGCATTTATTAAATAGGGAATCCTTTCCCCATTGCTTATGTCAAGTTTCTCAAAGATCAGACAGTTGTAGATGTGTGGTAGTATTTCTGAGGGCTCTGTTCTGTTCCATCGGTCTATATATCTGTTTTGGTACCAGTACCATGCTGTTTTGGTTACTGTAGGCTTGTAGTATAGTTTGAAGTCAGGTAGCATCATGCCTCCAGCTTTGTTGTTTTTGCTTAGGATTGTCTTGTCTATGCGGGCTCCTTTTTGGTTCCATATAAAATTTAAAGTAATTTTTTCTAATTCTGTGAAGAAAGTCAATGGTAGCTCAATGGGGAGAGCACTGAATCTATAAATTACTTTGGGCAGTATGGCCATTTTCACAATATTGATTCTTCCTATCCATGAGCATGGAATGTTTTTGCATTTGTTTGTGCCCTCTCTTATTTCTTTAGCAGTGGTTTGCAGTTCTCCCTGAAGAGGTCCTTCATATCCCTCATAAGTTGTATTCCTAGGTATTTTATTCTCTTGGTAGCAATTGTGAATAGGAGTTGACTTATGATTTTGCTCTCTGTTTGTCTATTATTGGTGTATAGGAATGCTTGTGATTTTTGCACATTGATTTTGTATCCTGAGACTTTTCTGAAGTTGCTTATCAGGTTAAGATTTTGGGCTGAGACAATGGGGTTTTCTAAATACACAATCATGTCATCTGCAGAGACAATTTGACTTCCTCTCTTCCTATTTGAATACACTTTATTTCTTTCTCTTGCCTCATTGCCGTGGCCAGAACTTCCAATACTGTGTTGAATAGGAATGTTGAGAGAGGGCATCCTTGTCTTGTGCTGGTTTTCAAAGGGAATGCTTCCAGTTTTTACCCATTCAGTATATATTAGCTGTGGGTTTGTCATAAATAGCTCTTATTATTTTGAGATATGTTCTATCAACACCCAGTTTATTGAGTTTTTAGCATGAAGCGGTGTTGAATTTTGTTGAAGGCCTTTTCTGCATCTATTGAGATAATCATGTGGTTTTTGTCATTGGTTCTGTTTATCTGATGGATTATGTTTTTTGATTTGTGTATGTTGCACCAGGCTTACATCCCAGGGATGAAGCCGACTTGATCGTGGTGGATAAACTTTTTGATGTGCTGCTGGATTTGGTTTGCCAGTATTTTATTGAGGATTTTTGCATTGATGTTCATCAGGGATATTGGCATGAAATTTTCTTTTTTTGTTGTTGTTGTGTCTCTGCCAGGTTTTGGTATCAGGATGATTCTGGCCCCACAAAATGAGTCAGGAAGGAGTTCCTCTTTTTCTATTGTTCGGAAAAGTTTCAGAAGGAATGGTACTAGCTCCTCTTTGTACCTCTGGTAGAATTGGGCTGTGAATCTATCTCATCCTGGGCTTTTTCTGATTGGTAGTCTATTAATTACTGCCTCAATTTCAGAACTTGTTATTGGTTTATTCTGCTTTCTTCCGTGGGCATTTAGTGCTACAAATTTCCCTCTTAACACTGCTTTAGCTGTGTCCCAGAGATTCTGGTACATTGTGTCTTTGTTCTCACTGGTTTCAAAAAACTTATTTATTTCTGTCTTCATTTCATTATATCATTAATAATGATATCCTTTCTTCCACTTGACCAGTTCAGCTATTGATACTTGTGTATGCTTCATGAAGTTATCATTCTGTGTTCTTCAGCTCCATCAGGTCATTTATGTTCTTCTCTAAACTGGTTATTCTAGTTAGCAATTCCTCTAGCCATTTTTCAAGGTTCGTAGCTTCCCTGCATTGGGTGAGAACATGCTCCTTTAGCTCAGAGCAGTTTGCTATTACCCACCTTCTGAAGACTGCTTCTGTCAATTCATCAAACTCATTCTCTGTCCAGTTTTGTTCCCTTACTGGAGAGGAGTTGTGATCCTTTGGGGGAAAAGAGGCATTCTTGTCTTCGGACTTTTCAGCCTTTTTGCGCTGGTTTTTCCCCATTTTCATGGATTATCTATCTTTGGTCTTTGATGTTGGTGATCTTCGGATGGGGTTTCTGTGTGGATGTTCTTTTTGTTGATGTTGATGCTATTCCTTTCTGTTTGTTAGTTTTCCTTGTAACAGGCCCCTCTGTTGCAGGTCTGCTGGAGTTTGCTGGAGGTGGACTCCAGACCTTGTTTCCCTGGGTATCACCAGCAGAGGCTGCAGAACAGCAAAGATTGCTGCCTGTTCCTTCCTCTGGAAGCTTTGTCCCAGAGGGGCACCTGCCATATGCCAGCCAGAGCTTTCCTGTATAAGGTGTCTCTCAACCCCTCCTGGGATGTGTCTCCCATTCAGAAGGCACAGGGGTCAGGGACCCACTTGAGGAGGCAGTCTGTCTCTTAGCAGAGGTCAAGAACTGTGCTGCGAGAGCCACTGCTCTCTTCAGAGCCGGCAGGAAGGAATATTTAAATCTGCTTAAGCTGCACCCACAGTTGCCCCCTCCCCCAGGTGCTCTGTCCAAGGGAGATAGGAATTTTATCTGTAAGCCCCTGACTGGGGCTGCTTCCTTTCTTTTAGAGATGCTACTCCCAGAGAGGAGGAATCTAGAGAGGCAGTCTGGCTAAGCGGCTTGTTGGAGCTGTGGTAGGCTTCACCCAGTTTGAACTTCCTGGCAGCTTTGTTTACACTGTGAGGGGAAAACTGCCTACTCAAGTCTCAGTAATAGTGGACGTCCCTTCCTCCACCAAGCTTAAGCGTACCAGGTCAGGTTGACTTCAGACTGCTGTGCTGGCAGCGACAATTTCAAACCAGTGGATCTTAGCTTGTTGGGCTCCGTGGGGGTGGCATCCAATGAACTAGACCACTTGGCTCCCTGGCTTCAGCCCCTTTTCCAGGGGAGTGAATGGTTCTGTCTTGCTGGCATTCCAGGTGCCACTGGAGTATGAAAAAAAACCTCCTTCAGTTAGTTCCCTGTCTGCCCAAACTGCCGCCCAGTTTTGTGCTTGAAACCCAGGGCCCTGGTGGTATAGGCACCCAAGGGAATCTCCTGGTCTGTGAGTTGCGAAGACCATGGGAAAAGTGTAGTATCTGGGCCAGAATGCACTGCTCCTCATGGCACAGTACCTCATGGCTTCCCTTGGCTAAGGGAAGGAGTTCCCCGCCCCTTGCACTTCCCAGGTGAGGCAATACCCCACCCTGCTTTGGCTCACCCTCCATGGGCTGCACCCATTGACTAACTAGTCCCAATGAGGCGAATCAGGTACCTTAGTTAGAAATGCAGAAATCGCCCACCTTCTGCATTGATCTTGCTGGGAGCCGCACACTGGAGCTGTTCTTATTGGGCCATCTTGCCTGAGAGTTTTAAATACATTTTCATGGTGGTAGAGCATGTTTCCAAAAATGGTCACATCAATAGTGCTCCTCACCCATGTACCCCTTTGTAATGTGACCTTGTCATTCATCAAGAGTCAGAATTTATTCCTCCATTCTTAAATCTGGTCTATCCTATTATTGCCTAATTTGATCAATAGAATGTAGTAGAAATGGTATTAAGCAACTGTCATGTCTGAGCCTTACGAGGTCTACAGCCTTGGTCTTTGCTTCTTAGAACATTCCTTCTTAGAACCCAGGTGCCATGTTGTGAGGAGATCAAAATACCACATAGGACAACCATGTGGAGAAAAATGGAGGCCCCTGACTGACCATCATTAGTAGCAACTGCCAGCCATGTGAATGAGGTGATTCTGGAGCTCTTAGCCATCCTACTGCTAAGAAGAAGCCCCTGGCTTATCTACATAATCACAACAAATAATTGTTGGTCATTCTAAGTTACTAAGGTTTGGGTAGTTTGTTTTACAGCAATAGACAACCAAAACAATCTGACTTAATTTTGACAACAATCCCATGAAGGTACACATTTATGTTTATTGCACAGATAAGTAACTAGAGATCAGAGAGATTAAGCAACCTATCCAATGTCACACTGCTCCTGTGTGGCAGAGTTGGGATGAATGTCAGTCAGCTATGAAATCTGAGTGACTGAGTAATTTGTAAGACCAGTAACCAAAACAAATCTGTAAAGAGAAAGAGTAATCTAAAGAAAAATCAGGCAACTTGTTGATGCCATTTTTTATAATACCAGAATTGTAAACAAAGCAGGGTAAACTGATAAAGGCTAAGATGAAATTATCCAAAAAATGCAGTACAGACATTTCCTCAGGAAACAGAGGCAGCCTGCCAACTAACTGTTTTACTACCTTGAGGGCTTTAGTCTTCTCCAGAGAGGAGTAATCTTGTAAGATAGGTTCATAGACTGAAGTCAGATGAGCATTTTGCAATAGATTAGCTCTTCCAGTTCCCCACTCCTAAGCCATAGGAGTAAGCCCTTCCTTCCTTCCCTTCCCTTCCCTTCCCTTCCTTCCTTCCTTCCTCTTTCCTTCCCTTTTTCCTTCTCCCTTCCTTATTTCCTTCCTCCCTTCCCCTTTCTCCCTTCCCTTCCCTTTGCTTCCTTTTCTTCCTTTTCTTCTTTAGAATGAGCATGAACTAAGAGCCTGTCCCGATATATCCCTCATCCTAGGTTCTGATGCTATAGTGATGAATGACTGTCACTCCTATTGCCAAGGGATGCGTTGTACAGTAAGGTTAATGAGGGATGGTGGGGATAAGGCAGGTAATCACAATCAGAGCGATAAATACTAGACAGTGTATACAGAGAGCTGTGGTGGGGAGCACTGAGAGTTACCCCCTAAATCTCAGAAAAAAAATGGGAAGGGGGTAAAAAGATAAGACTCCCCAAAAGAGGTGATGATTAAGTTGAGTCCTTAAGCATGAGGAGAAATTCATCTACTGAAGAGGAAAGGAACCAAGACTGTGCACAAAGGCCTGATCTAGAGCGAATAGATGGTCCTTTAACAATAAACTCTGTTGTACTCTTGTTGGAATGCCACGTTGCATTGATATTAGAATGAGGGTTGGGGGATAGACATGGTGAACCTGAGGAAGAGAAGATGAGGCCAGAACATTAGATGGTTTTCATGCTATGCTCCTTTGCCTTTCTTTTACAGACAAAATGAAGCCTTTGAATAAAGGTTTTAAGAAAGGGACATGATATCTCTGCCTTTCAGAAAGATCATGCCAGGTGCATTGTGAAAATAGATTGAACAGGGCTAAGCTACAGGCAAGACATAGTTAGGAAGCTATACTTGCAGTAAGAGAAACTGGGAAGTTACCAATAAGAAAAGCTAATGAGGAAGAAGGTGCTGGTGAAAAAACAGAGGGGTTGCCAGATTCAATAAATAAAAAGGAGCTAGAATAAGGAGATTTGATGAATCAGCAGATATGATTTGCTCTTCTATTTGAAAGTTGGCCACAAATTAAAAATCTATAATGAATTAATAAAATTCACTCAGTTCTATTCAGGATTATCTTTTAGAATGGTATATTCTGTGTAACAATGACTATAATAATTTTTAAAATACACTAAGCACTTATAGGCACAATATAGGTTTTAGGTGAATCTTCTCAATTTTTCCAACAAATGTAAGGCAGGTACAGTTATCACACTTTACAGATAAAAAAGTGTAGCAATATCAACCATAACATTCATATTTTGGTTGATTAAACAAACATGTATTCCATGTATTATGTACCAGCCATTATGTTACAGACTACAAAGGACAAGGAAAGAAAACACATGAAGCTTACTCTAGAGATGTTCATATCTAAGTGAGAACATCTAACAGTGGAAACGAAAAATTTTACTATGGTGTACTAGGTGTCATTGCAGCAGTCTGGTCCAAGAACTGTAATGGGATTCTGAAAATGACCATCTTCAACAGACAGAGAAATTTTAACTCAAGTGTATCATAAACCCCCATTGCCAAATAGAAACCAACAGCTGGGCCACTGTCTACCATTAAGCTGATTGTGCCATAAATAAATCCTCATCATCATAAAAAAGAGTGGTACGAGTAGGTAGTATGGGTTACAGTAATATCAGTTAGCCTGGCATTGGAAATGCAGGGGGCCATCTGGCTAAATTCCACCCCTTGCTCCACTTGAAAAAAAACATGCCTTTGGTGCAGGTCTAGATCAGCCCAGAGGTGAGCACCATTTGGGCTAGTGGCAGCCCTGGACAGTGACATGTCTAATGGCCAGTAAAGTGACTATCACAGTCATTTTATACATAGACTCTTCCCTGCTTGCCTTATTCTTAAAGAAAGACTTCTAGATAGGGTTGCAGGTACTCACTTTCTTCTCAGACTAAATCCTCTCAAACTAGCTTTCAGTTGTCCAAATCCTGGCCCCGACTTTATACCCAATTAGGAAAGGTTAGACCAAGGTAATATGATTAAGGCAGAGCCTGTTGGAAACTGTAAGAAACTTTCTACGATCTAAATGTCTTTAACTTGTGACCTATTAACCATGCATACATCCAAAGGTAAGAGGCGAGACACACATTTCCGCAATATAAAATTCATTATTTTTCTATCTCATTTCTACCTACAGGCCATTCCTGCAGATAAAACTACTTTAAGTTTTTACAATCATTGTGTTTTTAATTTCCTACTTAAGTAACAATTTGCAAGCACTAATACAGTTATTTTAGTTTGTGTGTCTCCCAACTATAACTCTAAAAACCACTATAAATAAAATAGAATAAAATGACAGTAAACATTCAGCTCAGTGCTTTTTGTTTTGTTTTGTTTTATATATACATTCTTTCTTTGAAAGAAAGATTGAAAGTAAACCGTAAAAGACTGTGAAACACTGAGCAAAGAGTTTACAATTGATGGTTCTCTGTTTAGCAAAATGTTGTGGGCCTAGTGCCTGTTAACTGGGGTTTTCCCCTCTACACTCTTGAGCCCAGCTGGAAGAATTCAAGAATCCCCTTTCCAGAAGAGCTGCAGTGCCCCAAAAGAACACTGGAGAAAATTCCTAACATAAAGGTTATAAATAAGACTATGGGAAAGATGGGCTGTCTAGGAAGGAGTGGAAGCATTCTGTGCCAGCTCTGCTGTATGTTACCCTATTTATTAGAAAAGTTGCAATGTATATTTTTTAGGCAAAGTTTATTGCACTAATTAACTCATTAACAACCTCTAGAGAGAAGCCAGGCTTCTCTGCAGGCTGGTTTGCTGAATTTTAATGACGGAGATAAAGAGAAAATCAGTGTGCCAAGTTCTGGGAAAGCCCCAGGACTCCACAAACAGCTCTGATTTATTCAGTATATCATATCATAGAGAAGGGAGAATTGTGGATTAAAATAGATAAGAATGTCCTCAATTCATTTAGGTTTGGCTAATTTAAACAAGCAATGTTTATGGCACTCTGTTTAATGGGGAAAAATCAGTTTTGGTTCACACGGGCCCCCACCCTTCCATGCTTGTGAATTAAAGCATAAGCTGGTTTATTCTGGAGTCTGCAGTAGCTAAACTGGCTAGGGTTTTTAAAGTGGGGAGAGTGGAGGTAACAAGTAGGACAGGACAGACTTTGGGGCGATAGCTTAGCCTCTAAGGCACAGAACAATTAGTTGACATTTCCAATGTGATCTATGACGTTTTGAATGATGTCCAATGTGGTACCCTGGCCTCCAAGGTCTGGGCTGTGGATACTTTTGTTGTCCAAGGATGCCAAGACTTCAGTATGAATGTGGGTGGCATAGGAGTGGAGTTTGAGGTAATCCAGCATGATGCAACTTGCCAACAGCATGGCAGTAGGGTTTGCCAGATTTGTATTGACTAAATTGTCAGATTGCCTTGAAGCTGTCTCAAACACTGCATACATGTGGCTATAGTTGGCTCCAGCCACAAGGCCTACCCCACCAATCAACCCTGTGTAGACAGTGTTGGTAACATTGCCATAAATATTGGGCATTACCATGACATCAAACTGTGGGGGCTGGGATACTAGCTGCATTGTGGCATTGTCCACAATCATGTCTTCTAAGGTGAGCTGAGGATAGCAGGATGTCACCTCCCAACAGCACTAGAGGAAGAGACCATCTTCCAGTTTCATGATGCTGACCTTGTGCACAGCCATCACTTTTTTGCATGCCATCTTCTGGGCCAGCTGGAAAGCATATTCAGCAATGTGCAAAGACTTGGCCTTAGTCATGATCTTTAGGCTCTCTGTTACTCCTTTCACACTCTCATGCTCCAGATTGCTATACTCACCCTCTGTGTTCTCCCGAACAACTAGGATGGCTACGTCCTTGTGCCAGGTCTCCACGTTTGGCAAATTTTTAAAATGAATGACATTGGCACGGAGATCTAAGGTGGTGTGAAACATGTTGTTGGAGGATTTTTATGATGGTGGCAGGGTGACATCAGTTTAAATGCTACCCTTCAAAGACACAGGGTTTCAACGAACTGCCATGATGGCACTGTGAATTTCCTCTTCATGTGAGGCAGAGGTGGAGGTCACTGACACATCCTCAGAGTCCACAGGCACACACACATGTCTGAACACAGTCTTGACATGCAGCATAAGTTCAGCCCCAATGCCATCTCCAGGAATCATAGTCACCATGTGCTGCCCACCACACGTTGCTGATGGAGGAATTGTGTGAGAAAAAAAGAAGCTTCTCAGGGGGATCTCACAGCCAAGTAAAACATCCCGGGAGTAGCCAAGAATGGTAGGTCGGAAAACTGCCTTCACAGAGCAACGGGCTACTGTCGGCATCTTCAATACCACAATCAGGAAGTTGAGATCTATTCAATCGTGTGGAAAGATGTGCTCTTCCTCTTGCTTTGAACTAGCTTCCTTGGGTGGAATTCTGGACCCATGATTCTTGCTTGGATCACAATTCTCTCTCCTTCCTTATGTTCTATTTCACAGACATTCTACTTTGTGAGAGAGATAGCTACACAGATGATGTAATGTGTTATATAGTAGGAAATACAATTATTTTGGAGCTAGATAATAATTCACTAGGCAAATTCAGTGTGTGAAACTCTGTATAATATGCTGTTAAAAACACAGACTTTATTTTTACAGCAATTTTGGGGTCACAGCAAAATTGAGTGGAGAGTACAAACACGTCCTGTATTCTCTTGATCCAGTATAAGCACAACCTCTTCCACTATCAAAATCCCACACAAGAATGCTCAATTTATCCTATTTTTAAATTTTTAAAAAAATATTTATTTTTAACTTTTGTGGGTACAATAGTGTGTGTATGTATTTATAGATTACTATGAGACATTTCAATATAGGCATGCAATGCATAATAATCACATCAGGGTAAATGGGATGTCCATCACCTCAAACATTTATCTTTTATATACAATCCAACTGTACTCATTTAGTTATTTAAAAATGTACACAAATTATTTTTGACTATAGTCACTCTGTTGTGCTAGTGAATACTAGATCTTATTCATTCTTTTTATTTCTTTTGTACCCATTAACCATCCCCACCTCCCCCACACTCCCCCACTATCCTTCCCAGCTTCCTTAACCATCCTCTACTTCCTATCTCCGTGAGTCCAACTGTTTCAATGTTTAGCTCCCACAAATAAGTCAGAACATACAAAATTTGTCTTTCTATGCCTGGCTTATTTCACTTAACATAATGACCTCCAGTTCTATTCATGTTGTTGCAAATGATAGGATCTCATTCTTTTTTATGGCTGAATAGTACTCCATTGTGTATTAGTACCCCATTTTCTTTGTCTATTCATTTCTTTATGGACATTTACACTACTTCAATATCTTGGCTATTGTGAATAGTGCTGCGACAAACATGAGAGTGCACATATATTTTCTATGCACTGATTTCCTTTCCTTCAGGTATATACTCAGCACTGGGATTGCTAGATCCTATGGTGGCTCTATTTTCAGTTTTCTGAGGAACCTCCAAACTGTTCTCCATAGTGATCGTACTAATTTACATTCCCACCAACAGTGTTGGGGGTTCCCTTTTCTCCACACCTCGCCAGCATCTTATTGCTGATCTTTTGCATATAAGCCTTTTTGTTGTTGTTGTTGTTTTTTATTTATTTATGTTGAGACAGAGTCTCACTGTGTTGCCCTACCGGAGTACAGCGGTGTGATCTCAGTGCACTACAACCTCCACCTCCCAAGCTCAAGCAATTCCCGTGCCTCAGCTTAAACGCTGTTTCTATTAAAAATACAAAAATTAGCCAGGTGCGGTGGTATATAAGTCATTTTAACTGGCCTGAGATTATATCTTATTGTAGTTTTGATTTGCATTTCTCTGAAGATCAATGATGTTGAGCACCTTTTCACATGTTTGTTTGCCATTTGTATGTCTTCTTTTGAGAAATGTCTATTCAGATATTTTGCTCATTTTTAATTAGATTGTTATTTTTTTTCCTACAGAGTTGTTTGAGCTCCTTATGTATTCTGGTTATTAATCCCTTGTCAGATGGATAGTTGGCAAAATATTTTCTCCTATCTGTAGGTTGTGTTTCACTTCATGGATTATTTTCTTTGCTGTGAAGAAGCTTTTTAACTTAATGTGATCCCATTTGCCTATTTTTTCTTTTGTTGTCTATGCTTGTAAGGTATTACACAAGAAGAATTTTTGCCCAGGCAAATGTCCAGGAGACTTTCCCCGATGTTTTCTTGTAATAGTTTCATAGTTTGAGGTTTTAGATTTAAGTCTAATCCATTTTTATTTATTTTTGTATATGGTGAGAGATAGGCATCTTCTAGATGTAGTACCTTAATGGTCTTAGCTAAGATCAGGAAGAATACCTTAATGGTCTTAGCTAAAATGAGGAAGAATTATGTGGATTACCATGCAGAGACTCTTCTTCTCTTTCCTTACTTTCTCCCAAACAAATGGAGTCTCCCTCTCTGTCTGGATCTGGGGGTGCAGTGACACAAGTACCCCTGTGGCTACCACCACTGGAACTGTGCTGGGTCAGACTTTAAGCCATCAAAGCACTGGGTCTTGTCCAAGGTCTGCTGTAACCATGACCTGGCTACCCCCTAAGTTCACCCAAGGCCTTGGGTCTACAGTTTGCAAGTGGTGAAGCCAGCCAGGCTTGCATCCTTCCCTTCAGCACAGCAAGTTCTCCCAGGCCCTGGCTGGGTACAGAGGTGTCATCCAGGAGCTAGGGACTGGAGTGAAAAACCTTAGAAGTCTACCTTCATATTCTATTGTATTGCAGCTGAACTGGCACTCAAATCACAAGACACAGTCCCTCACACCCTTCTCTCCCATTTCCACAGGCAGAGGAGCCTCACCTCATAGCCACTATCACTATAAGCCTCTTTAGTCAGCAGGTGATGGGTCTTTCCAAGACTGGGTCCTTACCTTCATGGCAGCAGGTTCCCTTCTGGCTCAGGGTGTGTCTAGAAACGATGTTTAGGAGCTAGAGCATGGCAAGGAGGCCTTATGACTCTGACTGTGACTGGTGCCTATCCTACTGTGAATGAACTGGTATCCAAGGTGGAAGACAAAATCCTCCCCACTCTTCCCTCTCCTCAAACAGAAGAAAGGGGTCTTCGTGGGAGCTGTGAGCTATGCAACCTGGGGTTGGAGGAGGGGTGGTGCAAGCACTCCCTCAGCTGGCCTGGCTGGTGTCTCAATAGGTTGCATGCTCTCCAAGTCCACTGGCTCTGAGTCCATTTCAGGACTAGGACACATCTAGGAGTTGTAATCCTCGTGGCCTAGACTGTTTAGAGCCTAGGTTTTGGAACCTTAAATAATGTTTATTATTAACTTAAATTGTTATTTATTAAACTTAAACTTGTTACTTAATTAGAACTTAAATTGTTATTTATTAAACTTAAATAAACATTATTTAAGGTCCCATAGCATTTTAGCCTGCTTTGGTGAGGCTTCCAGTAACTCAAGTTCTGACTGCCAGGATGGGATGGGCGATTCTCCTTTGGCTAGGGCTGGTTTAAATTCTCCTTCCGTGGGCTGGTGTTAGTAAAGTCCAGTCCAGTTTTGCTTTTATGCTGTGACAAGGCAGAATTGAGTTCAATGCAACATCTCAGAATCACTGTGCTCTCCCTCCCACAAACGCACAGATTTTCTCTTCATGTCACATGGCTCCTGCTGAGTGATGGGGAAAAGGTGGCATCGGTAGTTCAACACTGTCTTTCCTGCCCTCTTCAATACCTTTTTCAGTGTTATGAAGTTAAAATCAGGTACTGTGAATGCTCACCTGGTTTTTAGTTCTTTTGAAAGTGTGTTTCTGCACAAATAATTGTGAAATTGTTGTCCATGCAGGTGGGATGATAGGTAGAGTCTTCTATTTAGCTATCTTGCTCTGCCATTCTCCATTTATTATAACCAATGAACCAACACTGATGCATCAGTATCAACCAAAGTCTATAGTTCACATTAGGTTTCACACTTCGCATTATAAATCGTACAGGTTTGGACCAATGTACAATGACAGGTATCCACCATTACAGTATCATTACAGAGTAGTTTCACTGCCTTAAAAATCCTCTATTTGAGTACACTTTATCTCTCCTTTCCCCCAACCTCTGGAATCCCCTGAAGATTTTACTGTCTCCATAGTTTTGCCTTTTTCATCATGTCATATAATTGAAATCACATGTGACATTTGCAGATCGGCTTCTGTCACCTAGTATTGTGCATTTATGTTTCCTCCATTTCCTTTCATGGCTTGATAGTTCATTTCTTTTTGGTGTAGAACAATATTCCATTGTCTAGATGTGCCTAACTTTATCCTTTCAACTCCTGGAAGACATTTTTATCACTTTCAAGTTTGGGTGGTTATGAATAAAGCTGCTCGAAACATCTGTTTGCAGGTTTTGGTGTGGACATAGTATACAACTCATTTGGATGAATACCACTAGGCAAAATTGCTGTATCACATGGTAAGAACATGCTTAGCTTCGTAAGAAACTGCTTTTTTCCAAAGTGACCATAGCGTTCCTGGTGCTTCATATCCTTGTGAGGATTCGGTGCTGTTAGTGTGTCAGATTTTGGCCATTCCAATGGGTGTGTAGTGTATCTCGTTGTTTTAGTTTGTAGTTTCCTAATAACATAAAATGTTGAGCATCTTCTCATATGTTTATTAGCTACCTAGTGAGGTGTCTGTTAGGTCTTTGCCCATTTTTTAATCAGGTTGTTCAGCTGCTTATTGCAGAGTTTAGAGTTCTTTGTACATTGTGGACAACAGTCCTTTATCAGATGTGTCTTTTGCAACTGTTTTCTCCCAGTCTATGTCTTGCCTTCTCACTTTCTTGACAGTGTCTTTTCTAGAACAAACCTTTATAATTTTAATGAATTTCAGATTATTATTTCTTTCATGAACTGTTCCCTTGATTGTATCTAAAAAATAATTGCCATACTATAGGTCACCTAGAATTTCTCCTGTTATCTTCTAGGAGTTTGAGTTTTTCATTTTCATTTACATTTATGATCCATTTTGATTTATTTTTACTAGAATTTTAAGATCTGTGTCTACATTTATCAATTTATTTTGGCATGTGGATGTTGTTTATCCAGCACCATTTGTTGAGTTGACAATTTTTCTCCATGACACTGTGTTTGCTCCTTTGCCTAACATCAGTTGACTATATTACTGTAGATCTATTTCTGGGCTCTCTAGTCTCTTGCATTGACTTATGTGTCTATTCTTTCATCAGTACTACACTGTTTTGATTACTATAGCTTTATGGTAAGTCTTCACATCTGGTAGTGTCAATTCTTCAACTTTGTTCTCCTTTAGTACTCTGCTGGCTATTCTGAGTCTTTTATCTGTACATATAAACTTTGGAATCAGTTTATCAATATCCATAAAGTAACTCCCTAGGATTTTTATTGGGATTACATAAAATCTTGAATCAAATCGGGTAGAACTGACATACTAACAATATTGAGTCTTCCTACCCATAAACATGGAATATCTATTTATTTAGTTCTTTGATTTTTTAAATCTGAGTTTTATAGTTTTCCTCTTATAGTTCTTGTCCATATTTTGTTAGATTTAAATCTAAGTATATCATTTTGGGGTTGCTAATATAACTGGCATTGTTTTCAATTTTAAATTTCAGTTGTTCGTTCCCAGTATACAGAAAAAACTATTGACTTTTGTACATTAACATTATATTCTGCAACTAAGCTAGAGTCACTTGCTAGTTTCAGAAGGGATTTTTTAATTGATTTTTTAAAAAATTTCTACTTAGATAATCATAGTATGTAAAAGAAAATGCAGTTTTATTTCTTTCTTTCCAGTAAGTACACCTTTTATTTTATTTTCTTAACACATTAGCTATGATTTAGAATACTACGTTAAGAAAAAAAAGTGGTGAGTTGGGATATACTTCCCTTCTTCCTAATTTGGCAGCAAATCTTGTAGTTTCTCATTATTGTATGACGTTTCTGTAGGGTTTGTGTACATGTTCTTTATCAAAGGAAGTTCCCTTCTATTATTCCTAGTTTACTGAGGGTTTTTATCAACAATAGGTGTTGGATTTTGTCAAATGCTCTTTCTGCATCTATTGTTATGATAATGTGATTTTTCTTCTTTTGGTTCTTGATGTGCTGAACACATTAATTCAAATGATTTTCAAATGTTGAACCAGTCTTGCCTTGTCTGGGATAATACACACGACTTTGGTTGTAGTGTATTTTTTTAAATAACTGTTGGAGTCAATTTGCTAGTATTTTATTGAGAATTTTTGCATCTATGTTCATCAGAAACACTGGGCTATAGTTTTCTTTTCTTGTGAGGTTTTTGTCTGGTTTCAGTATTAATGTTGGCATCACAAAGAATTTGGAAGTATTCCCACTGCTTTTGTATTCTTGAAGAGACTGTGCAGAATTTGCATAATTTCTTTCATAAATGTTTGATAGAATTCACCAGTGAACCCATTTGGGCCTGGTGCTTCTGTTTGAAAATGTTAATTATTGGTTCAATTTCTGTAATAGATATAGGCCCGTTCAGATAATCTATTTCTTCTTTTGTGAGTTATGGATGATTATCTTTCAAGAAATTGGTTCATTTTATATAGGTTATCAAATTTTGAGCATAGAAAGTGTTCATAATATTCCTGTATTACCTTTTAAATGTCCATGAGACTATAGTGATGTCCTCTCTTTCATTACTGATATTAGTGATTTGTCTTCCTTCTTTTTTATCTTAGCCTGACTACAGGTTCATCAATTTTGTTGATCTTTTCAAAGAACTAGGTTTATTTTTGTTAATTTTCTCTATTGATTTCCCGTTTTCAATTTCATTGATTTTAGTACTAATTTTTATTATATCTTTTCTCCTGCTTATTTTGAATCTAATTTTCTTTTTTTCTAGTTTTCTAAGGTGGAAGCTTGGATCATTACTCTCAGATCTTTCTTTTGTTCTAATACATGCATTCAATGCTAAGCACTGCCTTCCCTGCAAATTTTGAAAAATTGTATCTTATTTTTATTTAGTTTAGAATATTTTTAATTTCTTTTGAGATTTTCATTTTGACCCATAGGTTAATTAAAAGTGTATCGTTTAATCTCCAATAATTTTGGAGTTCTCCAGCTGTTACTGATTTCTATTTTAATTCTATTGTGGTCTGAATGCAGATATTGTATGATAATTTCTGTTCTTTTAAATGTACTAATGTCTGCTTTATGACCCAGAATGTGGCTTATTTTGATGAATGTTCCATGTGAGAAGCTTGAGAAGAATGTGTGTTGTACTGTCATAGAATGATGTAGCTAATAGATGTCAATTATATCCAGTTGATTAATGTGGTATTATTGCTATGTCCTTAAGGATTTTCTGCCAGCAGAATCTGTTTATTTCTGAAAAAGGAGTGTCTAATTGTCAAACTATACTAGTGAATTCATCTATTTCTCTTTCTAGTTTTGTCAGTTTTTACTCATGTATTTTGATGTTCTCATGTTAGGCACATACACAAAAAGGATTATGTGTATCTTCTTGGAGAATTGACTCTTTTAAAATTATGTAATGCCCTATTTATCACTGATAATTTTTTTTCTTCGAAGTCTGTTGCATCAGAAATTAATATAGCTATTCTGATTTTATTTTGGTATTAGCATAATATACATTTCTTCTTCCATTTGCTTTTAATCTATATATTTTTTAATAAAGTGGGTGTTCTGTAGACAACACGTAGTTGAGTCTTGTCTTTTTATCTACTCTGATATTCTATATCTTTTAATTAGTATATTTAGACCACTGATTGTTGACACAGGTGAATTAGTATCTACTATATTTATTACCGCTTTCTTTTCACTGCCTGTGTCCTTGCCTCTATTTTTGTCTTCCAATCTTTTTCTTCTTTTTGAAGTTTTCATTAATCATTTTATGAGATTCCACTTTTCTCTTTTTTCTTACCATAGCAATATACTTTTTTAAAACAAAAAGTGATTCTCATAGAGTTTGCAATATACATGTAGAATTAATCCCAGCATACCCTTAGATAATACTACACTACTTCATAGAGAGTACATGAACCTTATAATAACAAAATAAACCTAATTATCTCTCCCATCACGGTACCATTGCTGTCATTCATTTCACTTTTATGTAACAATATATAATTGAATACATTGTTGCTATTTTGAACAAAGTGTCATCTGTTAGATCAATGATAAGGGAAATGTTTTAATTTTAATTTTGCTAATTCTTACTCTGATGCTCTTTCTTTCTTTATGCAGATCCAAGGTTTGAACTATATGATTTTCCTCTTCTATGAAGACCTTCAACATTTCTTGTAAGGTAGGTGTACTTGGCACACAATCCTTCAATTGTTTTTCTCTGAAAATGGCTTTATATCTCCTCTACTTTTGAAGGATAATTTCACTAGGTGCAGAATTCTAAGTGAAATTCTACCTTTCATATCTTTTTCTTCTTGTTTGCATGATTTCTGAGAAATCAGTGGTAATTCTCTTTGGTCTTCCAGGTAAGATTTTTTTTTATCCTGAATTTCTTCAAGAATTTTTATCTTTTTTTTCTGCAGTTTGAATATGATATGCCTGTGTGTGTGCGTGTGTGTGTGTGAGAAAGAGAGACAGAGATCTGGCATTTATCCTGCTTGGTTTTTTCTGAGCTTCCTGGATACAAGGTTTGTTGTCTGACATTAATTTTAGAAAATTCTCAGTCATTATTGCTTCCCGTATTTCTTTTGTTCCTTTCTGTTTTCTTCTTGTGATATTCCCACTATATGCATTTACCCATCTTATGGTGGTCCCACAGTTCTTTGGCTTTTTATTTTGTTTTGTTTCCCAGTTTTCTTTTTCTTTGTTTTTCCATTTTAGAAGTTTCTATTAACATATCTTCAAGCTCAGAGATTTTTTTTTTCCTCAGCCATGTGCAGTTCACTAATTAGCACAAAAAAAAGGCATTGTTCACGTCTGCTACAGATTTTTTCTTCTGTAGCATTTCTTTTCAATGCTTTCTTAGAATTTCCATCTCTCTGATTACATTGCCCATCTGTTCTTACATTCTGTCTACTTTATCCATTAGAAACCTTTTCATGTTAACCATATCTGTTTTAAATTCCAGGTCTACTCCCAATATTCCTGCCACATCTGAATCTGGATTTTATACTTGCTTTGTGTTTTAAAACTGTGCTTTCTCGTTTTAGTATCCCTTGCCATTTTTTCTTGATAACCAGACATGACATGATGTATTACGTAAAAGGGACTGTAATAAACAGACCTTTTGTAATGTTGTGGGAAGTTGTTGAGGGGTTAGCATTCTATATGATTAGGTCTCACTCTTTCATTAAGACTGTGCCTCTGAACTATGAATTTCACAAGTGCTTCTCAGTCTCCACCTCCCAAAGTCAGGTGGGACAGGATGGTTAGAGTGGGCTGGAGTTGTGAATTTTTCTTCCCCCAATGTGGAAGGCTACGAGGTGGCTGGAGTTGAGTGTTTCCTTTTCCCTAGATTGGGTAGGCTCTGATAAAACCCCTAGAGTTTAGGCTGTGATAAATAAAATAGTTTCTCTTAAAGGCAGGTTTTGTTAAGAACAGAATGCTCTGACATATGTCCACATGGTTTCTTCTCTCCTTCTCCTGCTAGAAGCATAAGGGAATTTTTCATTCTTAGAAGCTGGTCAAGCTCCTGGATGTAAAGCTCACAAAAGTGTGAGGGCCTCTCTATCGCTATCCCCCCAACCTAAGGAGTTTTTAAAACTCAGATTTGTCTATAAGCCTAACGTAATTTATCAGTTATATTTCAGGTTTCCCTACCCTGGTCTTGGTTCCCACACAAGTTTCAATTTGGAGTTTTTGCTTCCTTAAGTTCTTTGTTTCTGCCTGTCTGTCTTTCCAATTTGGGGGGCAGCAGTTTTCCCTGTGACCTAACTTCACTACATTTTCTAACTAAAAGACAAAGCGTGCCTAAATAGATTAAAAACAAGACCTAACTATATGTTGTCTATGAGAAACTCACTTCACCTATAATGACACACATTTACTGAAAGTGAAGGAATGGAGAAAATCATTTCATGCAAATGGAAACCAAAACAGAGCAGGAGGAGCTACATTTACATCAGATAAAATAAACTTTAAGTCAAAAACTGGTAGGACATCCACATAAAGATGCCCAGTAGGTGGCTTAATAAATGACTGCAGCCCTGGGTAAGTTATCATGGGTGTTGACACTGATTCAAGAGTCATCAACATATGGGCAAGAGTTAAATACAAAAGAGTATATAAAACAGCCTAGAGCAGAGGTTTTCAACTTTTCTTCTGCTGTGATAAATGATGAATGACATTCATGTGAGACACTCCCAGGAGCATACTCAGACTGTAATGAAAACCAAACACTCACACTTACAAACAAAAGTAGTTGGTCAAATGAAGCAAAGAACTCCCAAACTGTTTTTATAGGTCATACTTGCAAAAGAATTTTACTACCAAAGGATCAGTAAAATCACATATTTAATTATCTTAAAACGTCATTTCCTGGAGGGAAACAATGCATATATGGTTAATCTAACATAAAAACTATTTTGAACTATATTTTGAAGATCAAATTCAAACCCCCACAGGTAATACAAGAAAATAAAAATGTATTACTAGTAATTTGTAAATTCTTATTTTATCATTAAAAAGTATAGCGAGTAGCATAACGTTAGTATAAGTAACATTATTGCACACACTGTTTGAATGATCACTTTGTCTTTGATTTGGAGATTGTAAGGACTGCCTCATTCTCACTTCTATACCGTGAAGATGTAGATGCATACACATTTTCTTCATCTCTCTTTGTTATTAAAAATGTGCCCATGGATAAATCATACATCAAGAAAAGAAACATAAAATTTTAAATCCACGGTATATAGACTATAGTATTTCCAAATTGTTATAACTATTAAGGACACATCAATAATCACAGTTCACGGATGTTTTCAGCAAATATAACATAGGCTATGAATTATGAGAAATTCACACTCTAATTCCATGTTTTCACACACAAGTAGGTACACACTATTGAAAAATAAATGCGTAAGTGTGACATTCTTATAATGGTAAATTTGAGGTGAGTCTAATTAATTTAAAATTTAAATTTTTCACAAATGCTTATAACAACTCTTATGAGTGAGTAGTTTTGACACGTGCTATGACTGATTGTGATCCTGTAATGAGTCATGCCACTAAGATCAAGAGGACTGGCTAGGCAGAGGACTGTAGAGAAAGCACAGAAAAATGATGATGACAAAACCGGGGACCACCAATATTTAAACTGTCAAAAGAGGATGACAAGATAATTAGCTAGCATGTAGAAAAACAGAGAGAAAAGGGTGTCATAGAAGCCAAGAGAAGTGCAACATTCAAAGAATAAAGGGTCAACAGTGTCAAAATCCTGTTCAAAGGTAAGTAAAGTTAGAAATGGTAATGAAGGTTACCATTGATAACCTTCATGGGCTCATGTAGATTACTGGTTAATAGCATGAGCTGCAGAGCCAAATGTCTACCATGCACAACCTCTGTAGCCTGTGCAAGATATCTTTTGGAGCTTATATTCAAGTAGGAACAAATAGCAGAGAGTTAAAATACGTAGACAGATGATTGATGGACAGACAAGCAACACATAAGTGAACCTTTTAATGTCAGGGAAAAAAATACTATGAAACAAATTTAAAACCTACTGCCTTCACAGAGGTTATATTCTAAGCAGAGTTAAAGAGCATATGTAAATGGAATGTGAACTGCCAGTTCATGCTAAATAGGTCCTGAGTGACCCTGCTGGGTTGTGGAAGTGCATAGATGAACTGACTGCATATCCGGACTAGGAGGGTTAGGAAATCATCCAATCCTAAGGAGGGGCTAGCAGCAGATAACTGCAGAGGAAGGGAGAGTATTTTTGACACAGAGGCAAAAGTGAAAGGTCTGTGAGGTACACTAAGCATTCCTGTTTGGCGGAAAGGAAGGATTTATGCAGAAAAATATTGACCAAAAAATAGGGAAAGTAAATTGGGGTCAGAGGGTAGAGGGCCTTGAATGAAAAACTAAGAATTTATACAATACCCTTAGGGTGGTACACAGACATTAAAGAATTTCTGAAATAAAAATACAGGGCTCAGAAAGATACTACCTTAAAAAGGAAAATGTGAACTTCAGAAAAGAGAGAGAGAGAGTAAAGTTTTAAGAACCCAAGACTATTTTATACCAAAGATTTGCCTTAATGCAAGCAGAAATTTTAAAACATGAACACAGACACATCCACTCTTTAAGAAAGCTCTTGAGACTTATTGGATGTTGTCCTAGAGAACCAATGATTATAAACATTGTTTTATTTACTTTTTTTCTAAAAAGAATCAATACAGAGATACTTAATTTGTTCCATTTTCTCTATTGCACAATTAATGCAATTTCTCACCTGCCATGCCATCACTATTTAATAACCACAGAAGAACTGACAGATGGCAGAAAACTGTGGAAAGCCAGATTTAAAGGATTCTAGAAATGTCCTTGCTGTTTTCCAAAAAGAATACACATTATATAATACCAAATCTACTGTAGCCCTTGTTTGAGGAAGTGATACCCCTATTTTTACACTAAGAAGAGCCTCCTGAATATAGTTTTCATTTAGTAAAAGGAAAACATCTTCCCTTGCAAAGAAAGTATTAAGGAGGGGGTGAATAGTTCAAATTATTCATGCTCAATTTTTTTTTTTTTTTTGGTTTTTGGCTGAAACAGAGGCGTTCATAGTCTACTCACGAAAGTGATGTTTAAGCGGCAAAAGTTAGCCTTTCTTGAAAAGATGACAGGTGAAGACTCAAGATTACAGGTAAATTGGAAATTGGAAACAGCTTATCTTTTATCTTCCCTTCTAACTAAACAGCACAGCCACATGAACAACTCTATTAAATACTTTTCTATTACCTAAGGCCTTTACTATGCCACTCAAAATTCTCTTTCTCCCTATCTAGCAGGATGTGTCCTTCCAAGAACTATTCGTAGGCTTTATTATTATTTTTCTTCAACTGCTATTTTGGAGGCTTCCTTTTTAAACAGGATAAAGCAAGAGAATCCCTTTGTGCTAATAATGAATGGATGCAAGAGTCAATGAATGCTCTCTGGTAAAGTATCTGTTTTAGTTCAACACATGCATGCACGCGCGCGCACACACACACACACTCCACAACTGCTGTCACCAGCTCAGGCAACCATACACTGAGTTTTCCCAAAAAGTCTCTATTTCAATTTGCCCCAAATTCACAGTCTGCTATAAAGCACACTCCACATTTGTTAAACCACTGTGACCCAATTCCTATAGTAAGGTTATTAAAATAACTAAAAGATCCAGAAATTAGTGGGGGCTTTCAGAAGCCAGATATTTTAGCTAAGTAGTTTAGCCCTGGTCAATAATACAAAGTAGATATAATTATACAAAATATACATATCTGAAAATATTCTCAAAAAGATTCCCCCTGGCCTTCCCATCTCCTGCCAGCAAATGTTCTCCCTTCATTCAAGATACAACATGGCCTCCACTGGGCACCATAATCAAGGCTTGTGCAGGATGACACTTTATCTCCATCTGCAAAATGTAACTACAAGACAGCTGTTATTCTAATCACTTCATGGATAAGGAAAGTGAGATGCCAAAAAGATTAATAACTCAAAGTCAGCAGAAGATTCAATCTCCGTCTCTTCCTCCTAAGCTTGTGCTGTTTTACCTACATCATGCTGCTTTTCTTCTCCTGTGCTTTTATGTGTCTCTATGTGCTACCTTCCCCCTCCCACCCCTATTCCTGAGGAGGGAAGGATGAGACAGAGATACATACATACACACATGCATGCACATACACCCCATTGTAGACTTTCAGACATCTAACAGATAAACTGGTAATTAGGCAAAACAAAAAAATTTCTTTATAAACAAGTTTCCAAATAAACATGGTTGGCTAAATGCACATAATTTCATCTGCTCCTTCTTGAAATTTCATCAAAGTTATATTTAAGAGCTTTTTTCCCCATTTTTAAAGGATTATATACCTATAAAGGCTGTGAGAATTATAACTAAGACAACAAAATTTTGGAAACTTAGAAGCAGATGAAGGAGTGATGACTGCTTTCTCAGATCTGAAAAAGCTGAATTCAAACCCTCAGTGAGAAAAGCCAAGAAACAATTTGTTTTGCGCCATAGGATTTAAGAGGCTCAGGAATTAACAACACCAGATACTTCTGACAGTGGCAGCTAAATGTGGGAGGAAAGTCTCCTTTAAAACTAGATACACACCTGGTTCCTCTTCCCAGTCTGCCCAGTTAGATGACTGCCTCTCCACCAGCCTAGAAAAAGATGGGAGATTTATTTTCTGCACTATGGAACACCATGCACAACTGAATGCAGATTCCGTATTGAATACAGGGGAAATCAGTGAAAGTTTATATGGCAATCAGAATGCTGAACAATGGGCTTTTATTGCTTGGGCAGAAGATTTGAAGAATATTTTCTAAGGAAACAAACAACTAAAAATAAAATACTTAAGAAATTGACAATCAGGTGTTTCCTGAGAGAAGGAATGGCTCAGCATTACCCCACATTGAATTTAATTGTTAACAATCACATCTCCAGTTGCACAGAGCTTTTGATTAATGTTTTATTGCAGAGCTTTTAAGTATGAGTAGAAAGCCAGGTTAAACATTTGAGGGAAACTTCTAACATAAAAGACAAAAGCCACAGCAAATTTTTTAGACAAACCCAAGAAGGAGGATATGAGAACTCCATTAAAAGAACACTTCATTATCACTATCCCTTGATTACTCACCATGATGAATGTCCTAAGAGTGAAACGACACCATGTTCATGAAATGAAAAGGGTATGTATGAAAAAACATAGAAAGAGAAAAAGCAGTCTTGAAATATAAAAGAGGACAACAGAAATTGAAACGGTTACAAGATAAAGTGAACGAAGTCTCCAGATATTAGAAGAAAATGGCAAATACATGTAAAAGAAGAAAGCAGACAAGTACGAAAATTGAAGAATCAGAAGTCCAGCATCAAAATAACAGGAAAGCTAGAAAGAGAAAGAGCAGACCAAAGAAAAAGGAATAAAAGTACAGGAGAAGTCACCAAAGACATCATGTCGGAGCATTTACAGACTTAAATGTTATGAATATCTAGAATGAAAAATTCCATTGAGTGACCAGAAGGATGAAGAAAATTTATAACAATATCATCATGAAATTTAAAACAGTGAATTTCAAAACAAAAGATAAAAAGTCAGAACAGCCTTGGACTTCTCAAATTCCATACTGGAACTTAGGAGACAATGGAACAATGCTTTCATAATCCTGTGGGAGAAACAATGATTTACAAACAGAAATACAACACCTGTTCAAATTGCCAGTCAAGAGTGAAAGTAAAATTATTTTTAAACATGTATGTTTGGTTTGCCATGTGCCAGACAGTTTTCTAAGCAATTTGTAAATTTTAATTCACTCACTTCATAAGAGAGTTTTCAGAGCAGAAAGTTCTCAAACCCTCATCTCCCATGTAGACTTTCTCATGTAATTAATGGAGAACCAAGCCAGGGTGGTCAATTAAGAAAAGTAAGCATGGTACAGAGGAACATGGGCTCTCACCCCCAGAGAGGCAAAGAGGACCCCAGAGACATGCACAGAAATATTCCCAGGACATGAACTACACAGGGAACCTGGAAATCAACCGAACTGTGGGGGAGATTTATTCCAGAACATAAAAGAGTTAATGTCTTAGAGGGTATTTATACAACTAGGGAGAGTTTGAGGATTAATTATGATTATGCCATCGTAAACTAAATAACAAGATTAATAACTTAGATGCTTAATGACAAGAGGAACAAAGAGCTATGCAAGAAAGAAAATCAAGTATATTCCATGATTAGATTATCAGTAGCATACGCACAATCGTAATAACATAAACAGAATATTCGTCTAATGAGAAGATAAGTGGAGGGGTGTGTAAAAAAATGAAAACTTAAAAATATCACAAAGTAGCAAAGAAATGTGCTATTTAAAGATGAACGAAAACATCAAGCGAATCTGTTAAAAGCATTGAAAGCGGTTGCCTCTAGGGATAGGAAATGAGGAACTGTTTCCAACGGATTAATCTTCCTTATAAAGCTTTCTATAACTGTTTCGTTCTTTAAACTGCATGTATGTAGAGATTTGATAATAATACAAAATAATTTCTCATGTTCATAAACAGATTTTTCCTTTGAGGCAGTAATGCATAAAGGTTAAAAATCAGCAGATTAATCAGCTTAATCCTGGCTCTTTCATTAATAGCTATTTGACCTTGGGCAAATTCCTTAATCTCCTTCTGCCTCAGTTTCCTCTTATGTAAATGGAGGTAGGTAATAGTGTCTTCCTCACAGAGTTTTGTGAGGGCTAAATATATGCAATTTGAACAGTGCCTAGCTCAACATAAAGTTTGTGATCATCATTAGTAGTATAAATGCAATATTTGAGGGTACTTTCGGTCAATCTAAATAATAAAATAAATAAAGCTAAAACAACAGGACACGTAGAAGGGAACAACACACCGGAGTCTTTCAAAGGGTGGAAAGGGGAAGGAGGGAGAGGATCAGGAAAAATGATAAATGAGTACTAGGCTTAATACCTGGGTGATAAAATAGTCTGTACAACAAACCATGACACATGTTGACCTATGCAACAAACCTGCACTTGTACCCCGACCTTGAAATAAAAGTATTAAAAAAAAGGCCATTTCATTTTATTTTGACCCAAATTATCTATATTTGCCCAAAATTATGATTTAAAAATGTCGAGGAAGCAGCAGACTAACATTTTAAGTAGCAATGATTTATTAAGCGACCCTTTGATAACTGAATACAGTTGCTAACTCTGATCACTTACTGAATTTCTATTCAATAACGTATAGAGGGTTCTTTAATATTACCTCCACCTAAAGAATATTTATAGCCCTTAATATTCTAACCTCCCTCCACTTAATAATTTCAGAAATTGATAGAAAGTATTAATATGTCTTCTAAAGGAAAAATAAATTAAATTCCATTTATAATTCTCTCCTCACCAAAAAAAATGTTTTAAAAGCTGACTTCATATTTTGTGAGCACTGGCTAATTTTTAAATATTTGTAAAGTCAATATGACTATAAGTTAAAAGTTATTCTTCTTTAGTACGCCAAGAAAAAAGGAGAGGCTCCTCAATAGCCCTCAAGACATAATGTCATTTTCTCTCCTGCGGATGAGGACTCTCTGTCTGCTGAATATTTATTAGTCTGCTGGGTCACCAGCTAGAAAACAGACAGTTCTCCGGCAACTTCAAACACTCTTCTTCACTGAACTGCAGTTTGGTATGAGACGTCAGAGGATAAGAATGTGCATACCTAAGTGGTCAAATGAAGATGAATGTTCTATATAGCATTTGCCCCACACTGCCCAAGACTATGTTAAAAACTAAATACATCAGGATGCTCTAAGCCACTGAAGAGCCATGTCTGCTAGTCACATTATACTGGGCTTTTCTGGTTATACAAAGGGACACCTAATGAAGATAATAAAAGCAGTCTCATGGACAGTAATCTTTCTATATCCTTGGGCAGCCACAATACTGCATGTCAAATATAATTACCAGCAGAAGAACAGAAAACTAACACTTGCCTATTACCTTGTTAACATGTCCACAATGAGCCAATATGAAATGAACATAATAATGATGTCATTTTTTGGGAAAAGCCTGAGAGACATGGTTTATAGTGCTCACCAAGGTCTGAATGTCAGAAAGAATATTATGTGATAAGACTAACTATTTTAAGATGCAAATATAATGGGCCAGGTTTTCTGTTTGGTTTCCTGCTATATCCACCACGTCTAGAACAGTATTTGATACTCAACAAATATCTGTTCGCTTAAGGAATTAAGAACTACACTGAGTTGTACTTTAAAGGTGATTAATAAAATATTTGATGGTAATTTTCAGGGTACATAAATCACATCTCAAATTTATTGCTCACATATGACCCTACTCTAAAACGTGATTAGAACAACTCTATTTAAATTCAACTTAAATGCAGATCTGCTAAACAGGGTGAATTGCTTCAGTCATAAAGACTGGGTTCCCAAAAGCTATGCAAGCTAATTCTTGAAAAAGAGTCATCTTTGAAAACACAGAATTAAAAAAAAAAAAAAAGGTCTATGGACTATAGTGGTCTAGAGAAACTCCTACTTAGTAGTTTGCATCTTCTTTTTTTTCCTCTGTAAAATACCAGTTTAAGCATGTTACTTTTGTGTTTTAGATGGATTTAAGTCCAAAATTCTTAGTAGGGGATTCAAGTCTTCCTGACTACCGACCCCAGTCTGTCTATTGCACCCTTCTTGGAACTCTTTTCTTCTGTAGTCCACTCACATTGCAACTCAGCACTATCACATGATATCCTGTTCCTCAAAAGACTGAAAAAATTGTATTTCCATGACTTTACTCATGCTATTCTTCTGTTCCAAAAGTCTACCCCTCATATCCATTTGGCAAAGACCTTTGAAATTCCAAAGGAAATAAAGCCACTTCTCTAAAGCCTTCCCTGACACCCCAATTATAGTGAATCACTCCCATTATGCTTTATAATAATGGCTCCCTTAAAGCACAATAGAATTGTAAAGTTATCAAATGTTTCTCCATCATAGATTATAACATCCCCAAGGACAGAGATGGTGTCTTATTCATCCCTGAGTCTCCAAAATCTAGTACAGTATTTCTTATATAATAAGTGCCCAACAAGTGATTTTAGGTGTTACTCAGCCATTTTTGCACTGCCCCCCGCCCCGTTCTACAGGAACAATATAAAGCTTTCTTTGTCAAAGACAAAATTTACCTTATGTTTATAGTCCTCTTGTCTTAGGGACATTCTGTTTTTGCTGGTCTGACTACTGGCCTACATTTGACCCTGTGACTATACCGTTCCTCGTTCTCTATTTCCTAAACTTGGATCCAACTCTTGCTTCTCTGAACACTTCCATTGGTAATAATTACAGCCACCATTTTCTGAACTTCTACCTCTGCCTAGGCTTCACAAATTTTCTCATTTAATCTCTAAGCAACTCATGAGATTATAAAAATGGATCCAAAAAGCGTAAGTATGATGGTTAATTTTATGTGTCAGCTTGACTAGGTCATGAGGTGCCCAGATATTTGGTCAAACATTATTCTGAGTGTTTCTGTGAAGGTGTTTTGTTTTGTTTTTTTTTTTTTTTATGAAAATAATATTTTGAATCAGTAGACTGAGTAAAGCAGATTGCCCTCCATTACCTACGTGGGCCATATCTAATCAGTTGAAGGGCTGAATAGGCAAAAAGCTAACCTTCCTTCAAATAAGAAAATTCTGCCTGCCTGTCTTCAAACTAGTACAACAGCTCTGCAAATTTTGGACTTGCCAGTCTTCATACTTACACCAGCCAATTTCTTATTCTATATTATGTAATAAATACATAATATAATTATTAATTATATAATATGTATATTTTATATATACTCTATTACTTCTGTTTCTCTGGAGAAGCCTAATTAACACTTTACCAAGACAACAATGCTAATTAGCTACAGAACTAGAATTTCAATTGAGGTTTCCACAGTCCATGTTTCAGCAAACACCATCCAGAGGATGTAATCAAAAAACAGCTTTTCTTCCGGCTCTGACACTGAAGGAAAAGATTTTCCCTTGTCCTCAAATGACATCTTGGCCTTCAGCAAGTCTCATAACATTTTTTTCTCACTCTCAGATAACAACAAGTCCTGTGGACAACTGTCCAGCCCCAGATAATAATCCAAACACTAAACTTGCTTCGACATCTGATTTTAACTTCTTCTCCACTTCAGGGGTCTCCTGTAGTTGAGCACTTACAGTGAAAGAAAGAGTCATAGTCCTTTCTTTCTTCCCACCATTGTGTCTCCCTCTTCCCGACCTTGCTTTTTTTTTTTTTTTTTCCTTCTGCCAGGATCAGACTGAGGAAAAGAGACTAGGAGAAAGGGATGTATCTTGCTGTTTGGTACATTTGTCACTTAGGGTAGGATGCTCTGGTGGCAGATGAACAGTTGTGGATGCTCTCATGGATAATCCCCACCTACCATTAAACTGGCATGGGCAATAGCTCTCATTCAGGTGGCCACTGCAGCCACAACTCCTGGTTCTCTTTCAATCAATTTATACTCTCACTGTACTATTGCTTCTTTCAAGCAACATTCTTGACAAAGAATGTTGTCAAGAATGTCCAGTCCAGCATACTGGCCATGGGGAAACATCTATGACTCCTCTAATAGTTTGTCAGAGTGTTCAGGAGTTCACCTTTACTTCCCCTCCAAAGAAGTTCACCAGTGTCTCTCTCTGACATATTAGGTTGACTCAAGTGGGGCTCAGATACCAGTTTATTGTGTCACCAAACTTCATACAGCATATATGAGGCTCTCCAAGTGATCTGATTGAAGAGCTCCCAGGCCTGATCAAAGGGAAGGTACAAGCCCACTTGCAGATGAAAGTGTGAGGCTCACAGGACAGAGTCCTCTAGATAAATTATTATCATAAAATCCTAACTACGTTCCCTTGAAATTTCCAAATCCTTGAAGTAGATGAGGAGCTCAACATCATGAAACTAGCTTTACAATATCTACTTTAGAATGCCCACTTAGTGGTGTGGCATCTCACATTGAAACTGCATATCACTTGTGTCCTAAGGCCACATTGGAACATGAAGACTTCCATTCTAATATATTCTTATAGTTGACACTGTTGGTCCCTGCCTCACATCTTCTTGGACCTTACCATTTTGACACACACCTGCCAGGCTTCCCACTGCCAGCAACTGCATCTCTGAGACTGAGGGGAAGCTCCAGGAACAAGTGCTAGGAAATTAATTTTCCTGGGGAGCAGCTACGTAGCAGTGACATACTCCCTGAGTGAGATAAATTTGGGTCACATTTTCCCAAAATTTCCCACCAGGATTGGGTTCCTGTTGTGCACAACTGTAACCCACTTCGCTTAAATGAAGTACCCAACCCTGGATGTCTTACCTTTCCTGTCTCATTGCCCATTGCCCTACCCGTGTTTCTGGTGCTCACCTCCCAGATACAATCTATGAGCTCAAATCCTTTTCTCACAGTCTTCTGAGAAAGCCAGACACTCACGCTCTTAATCATTCTTCTGCAGTGCCATTGTCCTTGCCTCCACAGTTACACCCAGAGCAAAAGCTTTGAAAGACAGACACTATTTGAGTGGTCAAATACCTACTATGATGGCAACAGCCTCCATATCTTAACAAAAGCGAGCGTTTTTAGGTCACTGGCAGTTTGACAACATGAACACACCTGACCCCAAGAAGTCAGGATGAGACCTGCTACATAATTCCAGGTAAAGTAGTCAAAGCACAGTGATTACCTTAAGTTACTTATGATCTGAGGCCAAAGAAAAATGGCCGTGCTAGTAGATCCAAGAGCAGATCTGCCTTCCAGCTCTTAATTGTTGCCACTTGATTTGTTTTCTACCTGGCTTCAGACTCGGATCAGCAGCTCTTCAATTCTGTTAACTACAAAGTGCAGAAATAAATCCACTAAATGTAGCAGTTATGTGCTCAAGTCAAGTTGCACCAATCTTTACGTCTACCTTTAGTTCTCAGAGAGAGCATATATACATTATATAAAGATTGCTCAGTAGAGGTAAAAATTACATATCATATAGGTACAAAGTGAAAGTTCCTTGGAAAAATAAATGTCACAAACATGAATGGTTGTGTTGAACGTCCATTCACTGAGGGCTCTTTATGGACTAGATGGTGTGCTAGGCAATGACGGTAAGAAAGATATTAGGTCTGTCCTTAAGAGAATCACAGCCTGGGAGGGGAGACAGCTACATAAAGAGACAATATGATATATATACCAAGTATTAGAATGAAGGTAAGAATTGTCTGCAATGGGAGGAGAAAGGAAGAAACGTGTTTGAGCGCTAAAGGAATTTAAAAAGAAACATTTTCTTCAAAAGTTGAAACCTAGAGAAAATTCCAAGCAGAAATACCAGCAAGTACAAAAGCATGAAAATAGAGAAAGCAAGAGGTGTTCCCCGTTAGAAGTGGAGGTGAGGAGAGTAAAAAGTGAATCTGGACAGGTAGGCACAAGCTAATGAGACCTGAATGAATTGGGTATGTCTTAAACTTTATTTTTTTCTAGCATATTTCTGTAATCAAATATACAAATAGAAGAAACATAATCTGCAATCAGGAAATACAATAATTAAATTGTGTTAGGAAATGGAAAGGAAGAGAAGACACAGGCTGATTACTGTAGAAATGTACGACATGTAACTTCTTTAGCAGTACATCTTCCTTTCCAGCTTTTGAGCTACACTGAAGTTGATTTTTTCTCCCCCAGATGTTTGCCTGAATGCGATCTTGTCAAACTGTATCCTAATTCTTCCTCCAAAGCTAGTGTACACAAGGTATTTTGCTAAGAAACTTCTGAGCTTAGTGGTTAGCTCTGTAGTAGATGATTCAAGCAGAAAAGCCGATTTGCCTTACAACACATCCTGGGAGTTTCTTAAGGAGAGCTTCTCTGTTTTTCCATTACTAAAAGAACAACGCAATTACTTTCCTGGGAAACAGAAATTTAAAGAACACAGGTTATCAACAATCTTAAGAAAGCTGAGATGTCAGATTCAGAAGTTCAGCTTCTGTGGACAGGCAAGATAAATGTTAACCCCAGTGGGGGAAAATGTTGTCACCCGAATAGTTCTTTTAAGACCATTCTACCCAGGGTTGATAATATTCTCACTTGGCTCCATTAAAGGCCTCAGGACAGGACATGGGACACTTAGTCTCTTTGTTGTTAATTTGGAGACTGCATTCTACCCTGTAAATTAGCTCATCCTAGCCCAGCATGTCTGTCATTTCAGATCATTACCACTCCCTCTGCTCCCTTTCATGTCACACAAAGGTGAAAGAATATGCATCTGGAAGGCAATTCAATGAGTGTTGGAAGGCTGTGGGGCTTGCTCAGCTGCTCTCAAATGTCTCTGAACTTCATGCAACCACACTGTATCCCCTCAGTGGCCATCTCAGCACAGCTGGGCTTTTTCAGAAATGGCTGTGAAATGTACTGTGAAAAGAAGAGAGAGCAAAACTCTACTTAATAGCAAATAGGAAGCTCACCAACTAGATCAGTTCAGCTTGGTCTTTTCATCAATGTTCACCAGTGTATCTGCCACCTAAACCGCCAAGGACTTACTAATAAACGCAAGCCTGGCCAGAGATTTTTGAAAATGGCTGGTAGACAAATATGAATTTCCAGACAGTTCCACAGACCTCAGCTCCCTTAGGCATGTGTATGTTAACTCTCCTGCTGTCCAATTTCAAATCTCCTTTTTGACCCATCCCCTCTTCTCCATGCAATCCTTTTTTCATATAAACTGAGAAAATGTTACCTTACATTAACCTTTCTCAGGATACGTAATTTATGCCTTTGCTTGCTGGGCATTGAATTTTGTAAGCCATCTATTAATTCATTCTGATGGTGCAATTTCCATAATGTAATTTCTTTGGTAGAGAGGAAATGGCTTTTTTCTATCACTATATTTTCTTCAGGTACCATTATGAATGTTCTATTTAGTCTTGCAATTAGTCTTATACTTAACATATGCTGACTTCACAGAGACACATTTATTATTTTCATTGCCTAATGCTATGAAAAGAAATTCTTGGTGTAGATCAGTAGCCTATATTTTTCAGGCAATTTTGATAATTGAATGACCAGGCATATGGAGAGGAAGTAAGCTCCATATACATGCTATGCTCTTCCCTGCAACTGATCCACATTGCTCCTTTACATGGATTATCTTTCTCTTTTTCACCACATCTCCGTTCGCTAACCTCCGACTTTGTTTTTCTCTCTCGTATCTACATCCTCTCAGTTGTCAACTTAAAAATGACTTGTTCAAACCTTTCTAGTCCTTCAAATTTAAAGTAAGAGGTTGAAGTTCCTCTTTTCTCCATTAGAGTATATCCATACTACATTGTCATTGCCTTGATTTGCTTGTTTATAGCCCTCACAAAATTATAATCTCTTCAATGGCAGAAGCTGCATTTTTTTGTTTTGTTGTAACCATCACATCCCTGCCTTTAGACAACTGATATATTCTTGGCTGACTAAATATTATAGAGTGAATTATAGAATGATCATGTGTTCTATCCCAGTTTGTCTAATATGGAACTGACTGTCTTGCCAATGGAACCATTAATAGTTCACTCCCAAAAGTGTTACAAGTTGGATTAATATATATGGTTGCCTTTATGATCAATACATTGGAAGAATAATATATTCCATATTCAGAGAATCTGCATTTGAATCTGAGCTCTAGTATGTCTTTGTAGTATGACCTTGAGCACGCTATTTCCCTTCTTTAATCCCAGTTTCATCATCTATAAATAAGGTTGAAGACAGTATTTACCAAAAAGTTATTCTCAGAAACACTGGAAAATGACACAGTGGAAATTACTTTGAGAACAGGCAAATTGCTATGTAAATCATAATTACCACACTATCACTATAGTATTAGTATATACAGTAGTATATAGACACAGATAAAAAATAACCGTGAAACTAATAAAGTAGTCTAGAGAGACATCATGGAATAAAGAAAAGATTTCCAAGAATTAAACAACTTGGGTTCTCAGCCTCACTCTTTCATTAAGAGGTTATAGGTATGTCCTTTCCCCAGGGCATCCTGACGTTTAAATAGGAGAGGTGATCCCCAAAGGTCATTCTAGCTCTAAAATGCCTGGTTGTCTACAAATGAGGTGTTTCACATTATTTCTTGATAGCCCTTAACCACAGAGACACTTGATTACTTACAACAATGTAAATTTTATAAATTTACTCAACTATAAATACTTCAAAGTAAAGAATAGACTAGGCTACTTCAACTATTAGCAGTTGTAAACTCCAAGACCATGAATTACTAAATTGTAAAGTTATTAATCAGGGGTAGGTGCTGAGAGGCCACTGAATGCAAAACCATGTTTAAGTTTAAGTAATAGAAAGCTGCCTTTGAAGAGATTAGAATCTCAGACTCAAGACTTTTGTGTCATTCTTAACTACTTTCTTACTTATCCTGAGTGTTTTCCTTTTTTCGATAGCTCTACTAAAAGACTGAACACATAAATGAAAGCAAAACCTCAAACTCCATGTTTGATCAGAGTATGAGAAGCTTCCATTTTAGTTCCATTTCTGATTAATTCCCAATTATAAATTTATTACAGAAGGACTTGATCACTTTTGACTAAATTTAGCAAGGGATATCAAAATATACCTGGGCTCATGTTGAGGTTCAAACTGCTATCCTAAAAAGCATAACATGCCATAATTTTTCAGATGAAAATATCTTCCTTTAGCTGCATCAGATTTGAAAGAAAATCATGTATGGTCAAACAGGAGTGTTGGGCACAACTTGGTGTCAGGTCTCTGGTCTGTGCTTCTGGATCCCTTATCTAGCTCCATTTTTTGTCCCATTCCATGGATCAAACCTGACCTAAGGCACAGGTATACCTGCCCCCCAAACCAGCGTTACAGTAGAAAAACCAATTGGATCTACCCATCTTACTCAGTGTTTCTTCCTTGGTCCTTGTTCCCAAGGTCCTAGTTACCTAGCCTCTCTAACATACCAGCAAAAAGAAAATGAACTTTGAAGTCTGACCTGAGTTCAGATCTTGTTTCTGCCATTTACTAACTGTGTGACTACTGGTAGCTACTAAGTCTCTGTTGCCTCATATATAAATAGAACAATGAATGTCCTTTGGAGATTTAGCAAAAAATTAAATGGAGTAGCGTGCGTAAACATGTGATACAGAGCCTTGCACGTAAACACTCCATATATGTCCATTAATTTCTGTGTGCGCATGTGTGCATTCAATGAACACAACCCTGTTCTTTCCTGAACGTTAATCTTGTTCTTGCCCTTGATTTTCCAGTAGTCTATCCTTGAAGTTGTTCCAGAACTTCATCTTAGTGTATGTAACATAACTACTCACGTACAGACCATCTTAAAGCCAAAATCTGCTTGGTTCACTGAATATTTCCAACTTCAAAGTCTTCTTCATGGTGATCCATTCCATCACCTTGAACCTCCTCATATCATTGCCAAAGTTTACCTAGACTATGATCATTAATTATTGGTTCTCTTGGACCCTGGATTTGCCCACCAGATTGAGCACTGCCTGGTGGTAACTTCAGCTTCCTTACATGCTGATCATTTGTCCCTAAATATTCCTGGATCTAGTGCTGCCCTGTCCCATGAAAGTGGTCAGCACTTGCTCTTGATGGTGGGTGGGGGTGGGGGTTGGGAGAGAGTATAGTATGTTACTGGAACTAAATGGTCTCTAACTTCATGAGATTATATTTGACTAAGGAGGGTTAGGCTAGTTAATAATGTATAAGATTATGGATTTATATGCTTGGATCTTCAATTGTGTATTTGTATGATGTTCTATGTAATCGTACAATGATGATTTTTTAAAGAGTCTCCTTTTATATTGGGGGAATAGAGGACCTGAACACCCTCAGCTCAGAAATTCTGTGACTAATCTCTGGGTACTTAAGTCAGACCCTGACACTGTCTATCATATACTGTCACACAGGTTCTCTAAATAATGTAGGCATGCTGTTTTTAAAAACGTAAGACACCTTAGCAGTAATTAAACAGATCTAAGTAGTAAACTCTTATAGATGCTTTCATGCTTAAGGTCTCAGTATATCTCAAAAACCTCCATTTTTATATCTGATAGTGCTTTTTTCTATATGCCTGATAAATAGCATTTACATTTGAACTAAGACCTCAGATTTCTCATTTAAGCATTCAGAACTGAGGACTCAAAAGGAAGGGAGAATGCCCCAAGAACACAGTGGGGCTTAGTAACTGAGCCAGGACCAAAACCCAGTCCATATGGTTTACAAATTCAGGAGCTTCCCAACCAGAGTGCCAAGAATAGGGTAAGGTATGCTGAGCTACTGATCCCCTCAAACCAGCCTGGCCACCTTTAGCAGTGAGAAGTCTCATCTATTTCTTTCCATGTGCCTATCAAACATTATAATTTCCACATGTATCATAATATAAAAAGGTTTGGGATTCATTTATTTCTCTCTATTCCCAACATTTATAATCTACAATGTCAAGGAATAGAGTGTTTTGCTCAAGATAATACAATTTATGGAACGATCTGAATTAGAGTCACTGGTTTAATCTTACCCAAAGGGTGACTCTTTTGAGTTTGTTTGTGTTCTAAATTCCTATCAGCCAGAGACAAAATATGACAACTTCCCCTATCTATCCGGATGATTAGGCTATAGGCCTTCAAATCCAGCTGGCAGCTGATAAGACATCAAAATACCATTCTGAAGAAGAGGAAAAGGATATTTCAATTCCGACAGCCAGGAGCAAGGAAGAGTCCTGCAGGTTTTGAGGACGGTGTAAATGATGCAAAGTGGTGGCTGTTTCACAGCCCTAAATTGAAAGGCCCCTGAGTAGAATGGAGAGGAGAAAAGCATCTAAAAAGCCCACATATGCATTCATACAATAAGTAACTGTTTTAGTGAATAAGAAAAAAACCTTCATTCAAGAATACGTCTGTTGAAATTGATTATAATGTGGTCATGCCTGAGGGAAAAATGCATAAGTTTTGTAGTCAAACCTACTAATTATTCTTCCATCTAAAACACTATCTTCCCTTTGGCTTAATAATAAGAACCTTGATCACCGGATTTGCATAATCTCTATACCAAATATATCTCACCCTCATAAAAACACAATGATTTTCCCATTAGGATATGAAGGATTCTTACTGCTTTTCTTCACATAGAAGCTGAGTTACCCTACAAGCAGTTAGTGCTTTGTTGAAAAATGCCAGAAACTGATTAAATGAGGTTAAGCAAAACTAGGTCCTGACTTCAGGTAGGGCTGGGTATAGAGGGCCCCCAGCAACAGTATTATCAGGATCTGGTTCAACCATATCCCTCCATGCAGTTCTCTTTGTTGGCTTCATCCTCAGACAGCCTCTTCCCTGTCATCATGTTCTTCCAGATTCCCTCCCACAGTAGAAAACTGAGACTCATTTTCCAATATTACCAGGATAAAAAGCAAAAACAAACCTATTTTGATTGGCTTATGTAACAGGACAAATCCTGAACCAATCCTTGTGACCAGGAAAATGCACTGTTATAACGGTCTTAAAGAAAAGTTATGAGTTCCAATGCTAAGTCCACATGGACTGAAAGCGGGCAGGGGTGGTTCCCAGAAGGAAATCAGAAACATTTAGCAGCAGGGTAAAACAATGCTGGGTGGCAAAAAGTAACAGATGTCCTATTCTCCACTTTAGCAGTCCTTGCTGCCTCACCAGCTACTTTCTCCTCAATTCTCTGTAATCCAGTTTCTACAGCTATCATTCCCCAGACTCTACCTCAGGCACCACCATTTGAAGGTTGAGACTAATCTAAACAGTGGCCACAAACCTCTGATTTCTTGCCATCACGCACAATGCAGTCCATCCCTACATCCATCTCAATTCAAACTTACAGTCAGATACTACACTTCTCTCCTCCTGCTTTTGTTTTGTTGTTTCTTTTCTTTTCGTTTTTTTAAGACAGGGTCTCACTGTCACTCAGGCTGGAGTGCAGTGGCATGGTCATAGCTCACTGCAGCTTCGACCTCCTGGGCTCAAGCTATCCTCCCACGTCAGCCTCCAGAGTAGCTGGGACCACAGGGTGCATGCCAGCTCGCCCAGCTAATTTTTTGCATTTTGGTAGAGACAAGAGTTTTGCCATGTTGCTCAGATTGGTCTTGAACTCCTGAGCTCAAGCCATCCACCAGCCTTTGGCCTCCAAAGGGCTGGAATTACAGGCGTGAGCCACTGCACCTGACCTCCTGCTCCTTTCCGTACCAGAGATTTTAGCTATAATTTTTAAAACTTCTGCCGATGGGAATGAAATTTCCCCATACCTCCATCTCTTCAGAGAACGCTTCCTCCACCATCCATATGATAGATTGCATATACAATGGTGATCCCATAAGATTATAATGAAGGCTGGGTGCGGTGGCTCACATCTGTAATCCCAGCACTTTAGGAGACTGAGACAGGCAGATCAAAAGGTCAGGAGATCGAGACCATCCTGGCTAACATGGTGAAACCCTGTCTCTACTAAAATACAAAAAATTAGCCGGGTGTGGTGGTGGGCGCCTGTAGTCCCAGCTACTTGGGAGGTTGAGGCAGGAGAATGGAGTGAACCCAGGAGGTGGAGCTTGCAGTGAGCCGAGATTGCGCCACTGCACTCCAGCCTAGGAGACAGCAAGACTCCGTCTCAAAAAAAAAAGAAAAAGAAAAAGATTATAATGAAGCTGAAAAATTCCCATTGGTCATAATGTCATAGCCCAGTGCATCACTCACATGTTTGTGGTGATGCTGGTCTAAACAAACCTACTGTGCTGCCAATCGTATAACAGTATAGCACATACAATTATACACAGTACATAATAGTTGATAGTGATAAATGGCTCTGTTACTGGTTTATGTCTTTACTGTGCTATAGTTTTTAATCATTCATGTACAGTCCTACTTAACATATATTAAAAAGTTAACCATGAGAAACCCCACACAGGTCCTTCAGGAGATATTCCAGAATAAGGCATTGTTATCATTGGAGATGACAGCTCCATGCATGGTATTGTCCCTGAAGACCCTCTAATGGGACAAGAGATGGAGGTGGAAGACAGTGATGTTGATGATTCTGACCCTGTGTGATATGTGTGTTTCTGTCTTCATTTCAAACAAAAAAGCTTAAAAGGTAAAAAAAAAAAAAAAAAAAAGAAAGAAAAGAAAAGAAAAAAATTAAAAATAGACAAAAGCTTATAGAATAGGATATAAAGAAAGAAACTAGTTTATATAGCAGTACAATGTGTTTTTTAAGCTAAGAGTTATTGCAAACCAGTCAAAAAGATTTTAAAATATAAAGATTTATAAAGTAAAAAAGGTACAATAAGCTAAGGTTAATTCATTTATTAATGAAGAAAGAAAAATATTTTAATAAATTTAGTGTAGCCAAAGTGTACGGTGTACACAGGCCTTCACATTCACTCTACCATTCACTCACTGACTCACCCAGGGCAACTTCCAGTCCAGCAAGCTCCAGTCATGGTAAGTGCCCTGTATAGGTGTACCACTCTTTATCTTTATACCACATTTTTACTGTGTTTAGATATTGATGTGGTTTGGCTGTGTCCCCACCCAAATCTCATTGTGAATTGTAGCTCCCATAATTTCCACATGTTGTGGGAGGGACCCAGTGGGAGATAACTGAATTATGGGGGTGGTTCCCCCATACTCTTCTCATGATAGTGAATACATCTCACAAGAGGTGATGATTTTATAAAGGTTTCCCCTCTCTGGCTTGCCACCATGTAAGGTGTGCCCTTTGCCTTTTGCCATGATTGTGAGGTCTCCTCAGCCACGTGGAACTGTGAGTCCATTAAACCTCTTTTTCTTCACAAATTACCCAGTCTCGGGTATGTCTCTATCAACAGCATGAAAATAGACTAATACAAATATGTTTAGATAGACAAATATTACTTTTTATAATTGCCTCAAATATTCAGTACAGTAACATGCTATATAGGCTGTAGTCTAGAAAAAAATAGGCCATATCATAGAGTCTAGGTATGTGGTAAGCTATACCATCTAGGTTTGTGTAAGTATACTGTATTATGCACAAATAGCAACAAAATCACCTAAGGACACATTTCTCAGAATATATCTCCATCATTAAGTACTACATAACTATAATTAGATCCACGTCCACGCTCAAAATGTCTGTATCCTTCAGAACTCTTTCCATTACATGAAAAGCTTTGGCATTCGCCAAGTTTGCTAATGCTGATATCTACACACATGACAATTTCAGTGTTACAGAAACCCTTTCTTGACATCTAACCTCCACTCTAGCCTAAACTACATAGCTGATTACCTCAGACATCCTTTCTGCACATCAGTTTGCTCACATATAATATGGAGACAATACTTCTGCCTTCTCCATAGAAAACTGGTATGATTTAAATGAGATACATGCTATAAAGTTCTTAGCCCAGTGCCTGACTTACAGACATTCAATATATATCAGCTGTTATTACTGTCATATGAGTGGGCTTGTAGGTATATGGTCCTACTTTTCTCTACTCTAGTTGCATTATTTCAATATTCTTTGAGTCAAAAAAAAAAAAAAAAACCACAATTTGTATTAAATGGAATAATTTAAATCTGGTGATCCAGATGATTGCTGTCACTATTCTGGTGCCCAAAGACACATCCAAACAGAGACTGGATCTAAAGTGCCTGTGCTTTAAGCAGGATCCTCATTCATTGATTCTTAATTTTCTTAGTAAAGCTTAAAACCTTACCCTTCATAACATAAATACCTAAAGGTAAGTCTAAGAGAAAGGAATTTTGTAATTACTGCGTTCCGACTATGTGCCAAACAGCCAAAATAGGTAATTTCACTTAATCCTCACAACTATTTTATTGCATGTTGTCCTCAATGAACACATATTAAATAACCCATACATGTTAAGCTTTAGGACACAAAGATGACAAGGAAATATTGCCCACCTGCCTAGGCCAGTGAGGGAAACAGATTAAGCAAATTAGCAAGTACAGTGCAGTGTGAATATATGCCAGGACAGACAGTGATATTCTGGACACAGAGTAGAGGTGAAAACAGATTGCCTTAAGGTGGTAAAACTTGAACTTCATTTTGAACGACAAGGAAAAGCCAAATAAAAATGAGGGAAAAGATATTTTCTTCCAACTGAGGACACAACAGCTAAGAATTGACTGTGTACAAGCACTGTGCCAAGCACTTTATTTATTCCTCTTCTCATTCTTATAACCTGAGGAAGAAGGTTCACAGAAGCCTGTGTAACTTCCAAAGCCACAGAAATTGCCAAGCCCTAAAGCCCAGCTTTGAATACAGGCAACTGACTCCAAAGCCCCATGCATTTAACCACCAAGCTATTTCACAGCAGAGAAGACTTGGAAAATTATGAGTAGTTTTACCTTGACTAAAGTACAGGTTTTGTGTGGGGGAAAAGGAAATGAGGCTACAGAGGCAGGTGAGAACAAAATTAGGAATGGCCTGTGTATCCCACTAAGAAATGCTAATTGCGTCCTCAACGTAACACGTAAGAAGGATGCATGGCAGGATCTTAAGCATGGAGTCATAAGGTAGATAGATAGATACTTAATGGCAACAATTTATATGCCAGGATGTGCCCTAAGCATGTGCACTCCATTTAATCTTAAAAACAATCCATGGAGATAGACACAATTATTATCCCCAGTTGTAAAAGTGAGGCACAGAGAGGTTAAGTGATTAGCCCAAGATGGCACACTAGCTAAGTAGAAGAGCCAGACTTCTAACCAAGCAGTCTAGCTCCAGAAACCATGACCTTCACCACTCAGTCACCTTGCTGGCAGGTAGACCACGGACAATCTCTCTGGCTCCAGCTATGTGATGGATGAATGTGAGAGTATCCATCCTGGAAAAGACAGGCAACATGGGAAGACAATATTCTTCAGGCAAGAGAGCAAACTCAGAGAAGTGAGAAGACTTTGCCCCAGATCAGACAGCATGTACCAGAGTTGGGATTTGAGTCCAAGAGTGTCAGATTCAAAAGTCCTTATATTTATACTGTTTGGGGATGTGTATTGCTAATTCAATTCCTATAAAATTATCCCAAATTCTAAATTATCTTGGTCTACATTGAGATTTTATTCTTTGTACATTCAGCATTCAAGTATGATCCCACTAAGTGCTGTGCTTAAAGTGTGTCAGAAAATTATCCACAAATTGCCATGTTTCCCTATCCTCAAGAATGCATGGGCTCTTCTCTGTCTAATGGCTGTAACAGAGCGTGCAGAGCATGTCACTATTTAAAGTTAATAAGCATCAGCACAGTAAGCAGATCATTTTGAAAATCATTACGTCTGCTCTCTTATGAACTGTTTTTAATATGAAATTGATCTTGAAATGCAACAAAAGTAAATGCTATAGATGTGTTGTGTTCTTTTTTCTTCTACTCTCTTATCTTAGTATAATTTGAGGTTTAATGAATGCTACTCGTTTCTATTCAATATCTGACTTTATGGTGAAGTTCCATCCAGAGACAGGAAATGTTATCCTGTAGAAGTGATGAGGTATTCTCAGTCCCTGTTATATTGATTCCAGCTACCTGTCTGCTTAATAAATGCTACAGTGTTGCATTCCACCAAAAGCCAGACTTGGGCTGCTCAACATAACAAAAAAATAATGGAAAATACCATTTCATTTTAAGGGTACCCTGCTGCCTCTCCAGAGATCTCCTCTGTGTGCTTAAGGGTGCAGATTAAAGAGTGTACCAGTTTTTTCATTAATTTAAACCTACACTGAAAGTTTTATAATGGCTGTGGTAGCCACTAACCACAGGTGGCTGCTGAGCACTTGAAATGTGGCTAGTCTGAACTGAGATGTGTCTAATCTGTGTCTAGTACCTTTCTTAAGGCAGCTTCTAAATACTTTTAAATCACATATGTGGTTCACATTTATCTTTCAACTGACCAGCTAGAGCCTTTACCTCTTCTACTAATCTCAGCATTCACATATTATGTGCATGTGCTCATTTTGCTTTGTTTTGGTAAAGATACAGCAAGTCCTCTTCCAAGAAATTCATTACAATTTGCTTTCCTTCTACAAATACAGTCTTCAAAGAGGTAACTTAAGTGAAGATACCAAGGTTCAGTTTTCTTATCTGTAAAACAAAGAGTTTGCCCTCTAGACCCCAAAGATTGTTTCCCAGCTTTAAGTAATCTAGGAGGCTAAGTCAAAATCATTTTCTACCTCATCTAGTTACATCTGCAAAAATGGCCTATGCTTCAAAGGGATATGAAAAATTCCTCATCCACACATGTACTTAATTAAGCAAAGTATTCATTTTATGGAATTTTAATATTCTACCTACAAGAAGTATACCTTAGATTTGTTCATTATTCCTAATTTAAAAAATCTAAAATTATAGCTAAACTGTTGATATGAATAAATGCTTAAGATTTTGCCATATCCCTGCCCACTATCTTTCAGAATACACCACATTAAAAAACGGCATCATCCTCAAATGAGTAGGGCGATACAAAAACACAGCCTGAGGGAATCCACATATAATTCTCTGTTGCAAGTTTAAAAAGGACAAATTCCCAAGTTGGGGGAAAAATGATCACTAACAACAGGAAAGGAACCGTCATATTGACAAGTGGGAATCAGCTATGTAAGTAATAGAATTATGAAAGGTCCAGGGCGCAGGTGGAGTGTTATTCTATTATGTCACTAGCAGTTCCACTCAAAAGATATTTAATGATTGAGTTCCTTGCACTACTTTCAAGTGACCCACAAAGCAGTTTCTCAATTTTCCTTAAAACTGGCAGGATCAGAGGCTTAGATAAAAAGCAACTGTCTTTAACTTGATTGAAGCCAGAGAGAAGTGGTGATGACATGGTTGGAAAGGATGCGTTTGCTCAACTAGAGAATTCTTGAAACTCTGGATATTCACAGTAATTTTTACGTGTAGGCTTACAAGTGATCTTTACAGTGAACCAGCCAGAATCCATTTCAGAAACACATAAGAGGTTTATTTTCTACAAATAATAATGCAGCTCATTTTATTCATGTAGCATTTTACTTACAACAGCAATGTAGCAGAGGCTGCTAGAGCCTACCAATATCTGTGTCCTCCCCTGCTTCCTGGGCACACATAGTTTCTGATTTATTGTTTGGTGTGGCCATGGACTGAGTTCTGGCTAATTCAATGCAAGACAAAAGTGATAGGTGCTACTTTCATGATGGTCCCTGAAAACCTCTTGTGTTTGACCTTTTATTCTTTTCCCATCTTCTGATGGAGTGGTAAGGATTCTGAAAAACAAGAGGAGGTTAGAGCCACAAAACAGAAAGTGACTGTATTCCTGAGTCACTGTGTGACACGCAACCACTCTCACCATCAGCTGTTAATGAGAAATAAATAATAGACTATTGTGTTGGACCCCCTGAAGTTTTGGAGCTTATCTGTTATAGCAGCTACCATCATTGACTTACCTTAGACAAGCAGTTTCTCATGTGTTCATCATTTTACCCTCAACATTTTCTCGCTTAGGAGCTGAGGGTGAGAAAAAATTTGAAAATACCATCATATCTATTAACAGATAAGGAAATGAGAAACAATAGGTCATGTGACTGGTTTATTCTCACAGGACAAGGTGTAACAACACACGTCCTTGGAAGTAAACATCTAGCTATAAATGAGACAATTAGGCAAAAACAATAGAAACAGACATTGAATTCAGTGGAGCCAGAAGATGGCTGTATTTTAAAGATGAAACACAGCTGAATGAACTCTACCGTGAGCATATCTAACTTTACTGCAGAAAGCAAACAGAGTGGCATGCATAGGGCTGAAATGAAAAAACAAAACAAACAAACAAAAAAACACATAATTCTGTTTGAGGTAGAAATAAGCAGAAATGTGAAAACTGGCAAGTGAGAACCACACACATTCTATTGGTCAGTCCTAGTTACACGTTCCACCAATACCTGACTGAGGAAAGACTACAGTTAGCACCACCCCCAAATTACGCTGACACTTGTACATTATTTGTAAATGTTTTTAAATTTATCCTTTGTTGCCTTAAAAAAGACCTGAGTCAAGAGAAGCCTCTTGAAGTATCTGGACCAAGCAGACCCAGCAACAGTACTTGCCCTAAGCCTAGGCTAGTTTACATAGCAAAACAGTCATTAAAAGGTAACAGATCTATTTAAGCTAACCTTGCCTTACAATATGGCACCAAATCAGGTGAAATAGTTCTTTGGCTCTACTTAAGATAAATATTCTGCCCATGAGCTGATATGGACATATCAAGTAGAGCTAGCTGCCATTCTATAATAGCACCAACTGATAAATACTGTGAATATTTTGCAAATAACTGCTACCCAAAACAGATCATAATCCAGAAGATAGCCTACCTATTGACAATGAAATATTTCAATAATGTTTCCTAAAGTCTCCTGGTCCATGGAGAATCGTGACTAAGGAAAGGAAAACTATCTTATTTTGATTGCTTGAGACAAACTCAATGTTTGGTAGCCTGTTTTAAAATAAAATTGACTGATATATTTATACGGCTTTGCTAATCTTATGGGTCATTTCAGATTTGACAATCATGGTGAACAAACATCTATGTAATTCAGCAAAGTGCAACCTGGAAATGCACTCAAAAGAATCAGCACTTGCCTAAGTGTCAGACTTCCACTCCCTCTGAGATACAAGCTGATCTGATTTAACATGTTTCCCTTAAGCCTCTGGAGATGTAGCTACTGTCTACTGGGCTGCAAACTTTAAAACGTAAGCACTGACTTTGGTAAGTGATGGAAAGTGTTTTAAGTGCATCCAAGAGACTTTTTATTCCCCCACTAGAAAGGCACTTGAAGGAAAAGAATATTAAAGGCCAGGACAAGACTACATCAAGGTCCACCTTGTTAAGCCAAAAGAACACAATCAATATATTGTGTCTTGTGCCACAAAAGCCCCCTGCCTTGCCCCAATCTTGTTAACGCACTATTGTTGGATTCAAGACTGCAGATGCAGCTTTCGTGTCTACCTGCAGTCCTTTATCAAACTGATGAGCATAAATGTTTCTAGGTAATTTAGATGAGATAATTAGTTTTATTTTCTAGTTTGAGACACATTTTTCAAAGAAAACATTATCAGAACTTTATGCATAACCTTCTCTGGGCCTAAACACTCTTCCTTCTCTTAGAACTAAATTGGAATTATGAAGTTCCCCCTCCCACGTTAGGATTATAACTAATACCCCCACATCCAAATTTAGTATCAATGTTTGTTGGTAAGCATTTTGATGACAGAGATTTTACAAAATTTTGAAGTTATTTTAACATTGCTTAACACTGCAGTTAATAATCATGTTAGCAGAACTGCCAATCTACTTTTACAAACAATATGAACAGTATATCTAAAATAGGTAGCATTTCTGGGGGTGGAATAGTGAGGACGGGAGAAAGTCCTTATCATTTATCTTCTCCAGACTTCAGGAGGGATTGATTGCTTTAAATTTCTTTGCTTTTCTACCCAAGTAATAGATTTTGCCCTTATGAGGAGGAATGTCTATATGGCAAGTATGATAAAGATTCATTCATGTTTGCCAGAGACCATGGCTCCAGCAAGGCAGAAGCCATTCCTTTTCTTGGACCTCCCACACTCATATGTGATCCCCAAAACTTGCCATTTCTACATCATCTGTAGAGTAAACATCTCAGTAGGTCTCTGCATCACTTGTTCTACTTTCTCCTCCTACAACTGAGAAGTGAGAAGATGCCAGTCCTGCAGTGGGGTCTGATGGTCCCAGAGAACCAAGAACCATCTATCTTTGTTCACTTGATTCAAGAGAACAAAGATAGATGTGGGACTATGATTCCCATGCTGTCCCATATCTATCCCATACTGATTCAAACGTATAGAAGTAGAGAAAAAAGTAATGATAGCTCATACCTCCAACAAGCAGTGGTAGGGTACTATTCCATTTGTCTGGAACAAAGTGATCCTGAGTTTATTTATGGTTAAGAGTTAAATGACCCACAGAGAAATGTATTCCATGCTGTTTCAGGCTACATAATTAGAATACTGATCTGAGTCTCATGAATGTTTCCCACTGGTCACAACTAGGCCAGGACACATATGAAAAGACAATGTCCTACTCAAGAGCACATGCTATACTTGGGTGGGTAGATGTATATGGCACTATGTTGGATCATAAAGTTTGAGTTATTGACTTTTATTTTTTCCAACAAATAGATATTGAGATGATCCATTCCTGTGGTAGGTATGATGGGAAATATAGTAATACATACAACATACGTTAAAAAGGCAATCAGTGCATTACATAAGGACAGAAAATGACTATCATATGCATAAATATATATGTATTATATACATAATGTTTATGAAGTACTACAGAGCAAGAACTACCACAGGTTCTAAGAGAGATGTAATGATATCAGTAAAGATGGTAAGGAGAAAAATTTCAGTGGATTTTTCATTGTGCTAATAATAATATTGACAATTGCTAATGTCTACTGAGCAACTACTATGTTCCAAACACTAACCTAAGTACCATAAGTGTATTATCTCATTTGATTTTTACAGTCATGTGAAGTAAGTACCCTTACAGCTCTCCTTTAAAGATAAAGAAACTGAGGTTTAGAGAAATAAAGTATGTGTTGAGGTATGTTGTTTTACAGTCACCTTTCACAGGTGGAGAAACCTGAATTTTTAAAAAATTTAGTTACTTGCTCAAGGTCACATAACTAGTAAATAGAAATACCAGAATATGAACCCAATGTGTCTTCCTCCAAAGCCCATGCACCTAATGGTTATAATAGAATTCTCTTTTTATCAGCAACAACCCTTACAACAGTCTCTCCAGTTTTCCATTTTAGTTAAGAATTGGGTCTTCTGCTGCCCTCTCAGGCAGAGGCTATACTTTTCTCTATAATTCTTTGAACTTCAGAAAAAGAGGGTGAATACTTTTTGTTTCCCATTTTAATTTTAAGACTAGTTCCCTTTTCTCCAGCAAAGCCCCTTTCTCCCTTGAAGCTCATTTTGCCACTTCCCCCAACCTGTCAATTTCCACTACAGCCTCTCATTTATTGAAGTGTCTCTTCTCTGGTCATCCTTCTCAGTGATTTCAGCACCTATCCTAACCTCATTCTTCAATACATGACTGCATTTTATATTTTATTGAGAAAATAGAAGTTATCATATTAAAATATCTCATCTTTTCACCATCAAATCCACAGCCTCACAGCCTCTAAAATTCCACATCTAGCTTTTCTTAGGACAACATTCCGTGGAGAGATGATCATGGGTTAAACTAAAGCAAAGTTATGGGAATGATAAGAAATAGCTGAACTTGTGATATTCTGAAGGGAGAGATGATAGACTTGTTGATGGGTTGATAACAAATCTGAGAGAGAGAAATCAAAGAAAACACTTAGATTGTTTTATCTGAGCAAATCCTAGTCAATGGTAATCCCATTGTCTATGATGGGAAAGAAGTATAAATGAGAAATCTACTATGTGTAGAAGGAATCAAGGATTCTGTTTGGTTTTGCTAGGTTTGAGATACCTGTAAGGGGTCCAAGTGGACATTTCAAGTAGATGACTGATTATGTGACTCTGGAGAAATCAGAGAAGAGGTTGGGGCTGAAGATATAAATTTAATAGTCATTAGCATATAGATGGTATTTAAAGCCATTATATTTGGACACAATTACCTAGGCAAAGAAAAAGAGAGAGGAAATGTTGAGCCAGTACAGATTTACTGACTAGTAAGAATCCATCAAATAATCAGAGGAGGTGCCTGAGACATAAAGAAACCCAGGAAAATATGAGCATCTCTGAAATAAAATGTTTACAGAATAAAAGAAAGGATTGATGATTTTAAATGCTTCAGAGAGGTTTAGTTCCATTCAAACTATAGTCTGATCATTGAACTACCTTTGTCTTTTTCCAATTAGATAGCCTAGCATAGTGCCTGGCCCATCGTAAGTACACAGTGAATATTTGTTCAATAATTTCTATGATGATGGCCTTGATTTATAAATTCATTCCAGCAAGTAAAAACAATTAATGATATTATAGATGGGCATTCGAAAAAGAGAAAAGAGATAGAATTATAAAACTAAAGAGAAGAGGCACATGTAAGAAAGACAGACTCATTCAGTTTTGTGGAAAGGGGGTACTTGAAATTAAATCTAGAACAATGTTTTCGAGTCCTTTTGTAAAGAGCCTTGAATATCTTAGAATGTTGATCATCCCAAAGAGACTTAATCAAAAAATTAAATGCCCGGGGTACTATACAAAACTAAGTAACAAGGAGAATTACAGAAAATGTATGTTGTTTCTTTCTACCTTGATAACATGATTGCAGATCCTATAGTCTCAAGGTACAGGTAGTTGCCCAATTTGAATGTTCTAGAGAATGAGCAGGGTGGCTCAACCATAGTCCTGTGCCTTGCCCTCCTAGGGACTAATTCCAGGTTCCCATGGACAAGAAATATATTAATAGCTGAAGACTGTATCATAACAGATCTCAGGAAAAGGGGTAAAAAGCTATAATAAAATATTTGGCCAATATATCAGTAAAAATCAGCCCATAGATGTTTTACAGATTTGAAGGATGGGAAATGGCCAATCTACAGTCCGTAAGTCATGTAGTAAAACTTTGTTTACACTAGCCTTTCTTCAAAAGGCAAACTATGGGCAAAAGTATATTTCTGCCTGGTAGCTTGCAGGCCTTCTTTTATTTCTTAACATGTGTTTAGCAACTTGTCATGTCCCTCTGTTGCCTTGACTGTCCAGCATGTTCAGTACCTCCCAGCTCTAAACCCAGCTCATAATATAATTGCAGAATAACTGAATGAGTCTAAAAGGGGTCAATAAGTAAGATTTTAAAATAGACATCATGCAAAAAGGAAGCTAGACTTAGCCTAATTATTGCCTCTCAAATTAGGCCAAAGGATTTGATCATTTCTGGTATGATTATATTCAGTGTCTATAGGACTTTCAGTGTCTATAGGCATTAAACATAAAATAGACTAAATTTTCTGTATGCAACAGACAATGTCTTTGAACTTAAATAACAGGTCCACTGATGATTTTTCAAAACTATTAAAATACATATTACATAAAAATTTACTTCACAATTTTAGTTTTTCTTCAATTTTTCAGAATAATGGTGTAGATTCTGCAGTAATACACCAAGCTACAAGAGCAGAGTTGATTTGCATTAAATCAACTGGCCAATTCTCATTTTGCATCTATGTATTTACTGAGCACCCATTATGCACAAGGTTTTATGTGGCAAAGGCTGAAATATAAACAGCTAAGTTTAGCAAGACATAATACATTGAATACTACAAGAAAAATTGAGAGAACAATTTATTCTGACTCAGTAGATCAAGGAAAAATGGGATTTGAGCTGGACCATGAGGGATGAATAGGATTTCAATTGGAAGAAGAGAGGATAGAATAAAGCACTCCAGTATAATAAATGATCCCAAGGAGAAGGAAAAGGGCCATGAAATCATCCATTTGGCCTGGTCTGTTGCGAAAAATGATCAGTTAACTCTCAGGTGTGACTGGCAAGGTAATGGGGAAAGATGATATCACAAGAGATGAGGTTCAAACTATCCATATGGGACCACATGTCACAGGGCCTTGAGTGCTTTACTAATAAGTTTAGACTTCATTCAAAAGAAAATAGATTAAGAGAAAAAAATGTATGTTTTTTCCATCATTCTGTAGCCCACTCCTTCAGTCTATACCCATTGAAGCACGACATTAAGGTTCTGCATACTCTTGACAAACTAATTCTTACCACTGTATGTTAAAAATTTGTATCCCTGTGTTAAGAGCACTTTGTGATAACTGATTAAACTTAACTGAAAGGGATTTTTGTCATCCATGTTCACATCAATCTTGTCTTTATGCTTATGATTTATGGTCAAATCATCCAATAGTTCTAAAGAAATTTGAAAGTCAAATTTCTTACAGTAACATCACCTGGTCCAATTATTTCAATATGACACTTAAGAGAAGCTTAAACACTGCCAAAGGTATACCTCCCCGCTCCATCAGCCTCTATAGGTGGGAAATTTTAACTGGCTCTAATTGCAATGAGCATAGTCCGCACTTGCTGCAAAGATTCTTCTGACTGACTGAGTCTGACCTTAAGCCACCTCTAATCTATCTACTTTCTGACTGTATAAATCAATCCTATGTGGGGTACAGTCTCAAATCCTTTTTTAAACTGCTACGACATTGCTCTATAACCAGAAGAGCACTCTTAGAAATATGCTTACAATCCTCCCCTGATTTTCAATATGAATGTGTTTTTACAAACAGACCTGACCCTAATCGAGCCAAACTATTCCCTGATATCAGACAGTCTTGGCCCTCAACATTCTTTCCAATATTTTGTCTAAAAAAACGCACCTAAGGGCAGAATTTTAGACTGGCACCTTCCCGAATTCTTCCTCATTACATTAACCACGTTTCAAAACTATGTCTAGAGTGTTGTAAGTACTTTTGCCAAAGGCTTCCTATTCCTCTTGCTTCCTTAAAACTCCGCAAATTTCATCTTCTCTGATTCACAGTCCAGTAGTTTATATAGTTTATTATCCTTGGTGATACCTTAGTATAACAACTTACCTTTCTATTCTCCCTCTCCCTCTCCCTTTCTCTCATATTGCCTGTGAGCCTCTGAAAAACATCTTTGTACATGTGAGATGTCTGTTTGACTTATTTAATTCAGGACTGTAGGACTGTGTTTACATCTTTAGCATGATCTGTCACATTAATCTTTCTGTCTATATCAAACCTCTGGCCTTCTGTTTCTGCCTTTCTGTGTTTTCCTTGTACACAGTTTATCCAGCAACCCATCAAACAGAAATTTCCAGGAAGCAGCTCGTCTGCACATGCACTCAATGCAAACATACTCATAATGAATGATTTCAGAGAACTACAGGAATCTGAAGAGCCTTAGAATAAAGATTTTCCCTGTGTTCCTGGAGTTTCTACAGTGACCTGTATTTTTTTTTTTTTTTTTTTTTTTTTTTTTTTTGAGACGGAGTCTGGCACTCTGTCGCCCAGGCTGGAGTGCAGTGGCCGGATCTCAGCTCACTGCAAGCTCCGCCTCCCGGGTTTATGCCATTCTCCTGCCTCAGCCTCCCGAGTAGCTGGGACTACAGGCGCCCGCCACATCGCCCGGCTAGTTTTTTGTATTTTTAGTAGAGACGGGGTTTCACCATGTTAGCCAGGATGGTCTCGATCTCCTGACCTCGTGATCCGCCCGTCTCGGCCTCCCAAAGTGCTGGGATTACAGGCTTGAGCCACCGTGCCCAGCCAGTGACCTGTATTTTATTGTAGTGATTTTATTTGAAAGGCGGTCAACATTAAAGTTGGTTTGAAGATTTCTTGAGCGAAGGGGAGATACTTGACTCAATTTCCCTGTCCTAGGCCCAATCATGGTACACTGGTCAGGGAGTGAGAAACCCCAAAGTTGGTGGGCCACGTGAATGTACCAAGTGGCAAGATGGGCCTGAAGCTCCTATAGGGTTAACATTCATCCCCCAAATATCCCCAAGCCTAAGGGAGCAATATTCAACAGCAAATATAAAACTCCATGACAGGAAAAGAGAAAGATCATGGGAAAAAATTTAAAGCTTTGTATTTTAGTATCTTTAATTAGCAAGTTTTTCCTGCTTTTCAAACAAGGAGCCCATGCTTGCACTTTTCTCTGGGTTCTACAAATTACAGAGTTAGTTTGCCAGTGGATTTCTATTACTTGCAACCAAAGGAATCCTAACTAATACATATGCTTTTCCCATAGCTCTGTATTTTGAGTAATTCTTTACAATCCTCTTTCATACAAGATAATACCATTTTGTAAATGTTCTGTTGGGTCGGAAGAATTTGTTCAAATCTTTCTCCAACACTAAATGGTGAAATCCCCAGGGCCTTGTCTTACTTGATTTTGCTCTTTTGGTGCCCAGACACAAAATCCACACTCACTGAATGTTTTATAAATAAATGTCAATATTATCAGTCATTAAGACAAGAGTGCTTTCAAAGATCACCACATTCTATCCAGAACTAATGACAGGTAAGAGAGAAGACTTCGTCTATCAGCTGCATATTGACAACTGCCTAGTTAAAACTCACTTTCTGTTTTGGCATTAATGCAGGACTGGGAAAGCAGATAAACACTCTGCAGCTGATAAGCCTAACCTTCATGTCAGGTAATGTAAATCTGACTTGAAACTGTTTGCAAGTATTTTGTCCGTTTAAACTCAAATGCCAACATGTTGAGCAAAACATATTGCAGAATTTCAGAATGATTTTAGTCTATTTATTATGTGAGCAATTTTTTAAAAAATTCTAGATTGTCATTGTACACTGTCTTCCCTTTCTATTTTCTCTTTAGTTTCTAGTTAGAATACAATGTATGTGAGAGAGAGTTAAATGATAAACAGCCAAGGGAGGAAGAGGAAAGAAAAAGAGAAGGAAAAGGGGGAGGAAAAAGGAAAGGAGGAAAGGGAGGGAAAAAACTAAAAGCAGTTCCACTAGCTGAGTTAAATCAGATTCAACTATGTCTTACTTAAAATTTACTTGTGAAATAGAATAACGGCATCAACTTCTCAAGATGATGGTGGGAACTAAATGAGATAACATATACGAATACATACATCAAGGTGTCTTGCACATACTTAGTGAGAGTTTTTGTACCTGAACAAGTATTTTCCATCCAAAAGAAGAAAAGACGCCCTACATGGGCATCAACTACCACAGAAGCTCATCTGAGAGAATTCACACCAATTGGTATTGTTTTAGAAACTGCTGTCTTATGTAATGCTTATTAAAAGGCACGTTAACTGTTTACTTCTAACCAGATTTAGTCAAGTCTATGAACAATACCATGTCTATCTAGAAAAGCTTTTCTATATTTAACACTCATAAAGACTTAGTTGGCCGGGTGCAGTGGCTCACGCCTGTAATCCCAGCACTTTGGGAGGCCGAGGCGGGCGGATCACGAGGTCAGGAGATTGAGATCATCCTGGCGAACACAGTGAAAAACTGTCTCTACTAAAAATACAGAAAAAAATTAGCCGGGCGTGGTGGCGGGCGCCTATAGTCCCAGCTACTCCGGAGGCCGAGGCGGAAGAATGACGGGAACCCGGGAGGCGGAGCTTGCAGTGAGCCGAGATCACGCCACTGCACTCCAGCATCTGCAACAGACCGAGATTCCATCTCAAAATATAAAAATAAAAAAGACTTAGTTCCGCTGAGAGCAGTGCCTCATGCCTGTAATCCCAGTCCTGTGGGAAGCTGAGGCAGGCAAATCACTTGAGGTCAGGAGTCGGAAACCAGTCTGGCCAATGTGGTAAAACCCCATCTCTACTAAAAATACAAAAATTACCTGGGCATGGTGGGGCACGCCTGCAATCCCAGCTACTCAGTAGCTGAGGCAGGATAATCAATTGAAGCTAGGAGGTGGAGGTTACAGCGAGCTGAGATCAAGCCACTGCACTCCAGTCTGGGTGACAGAGCAAGACTCTGTCTCAAACAAATAAAAAGTAAACATGAAAAAGACTTAGTTCAAGTTGTCTGGTTATTCTTGTCCAATTCCCACTGTAAATGTTTCAGTTACAGGTGGCAAAGTTAACTATAAAATGTATGCCCTGAAATTGAGACACAAATTTGGTTATCTCAGGCAGAAGGCCATAAACTGACATCCTCCTCCTCCTCTTCCTTCTTCTTTATTATAAGACTAATACTACTCTTTAGTTTGTATAGCATTTTATAGTTTAAAACATCAAATATATATTCCCTTAGTGATTCTATGCAATAATACTGTGTCCGGAATTGGTGGGTTCTTGGTCTCACTGACTTCAAGAACGAAGCCGCCCACTCCTGCAGTGAGTGTTACAGTTCTTAAAGATGGTGTGTCCGGACTTTGTTCCTTCAGACGTTCAGATGTGTCTGGAGCTACTTCCTTCTGGTGGGTTTGTGGTCTCGCTGTCAGGAGTGAAGCTGCAGACCTTCGCGGTGACTGTTACAGCTCATAAAGGCAGCGCCTCTGGAGTTGTTCATTCTTCCCGGTGTGTTCGTGGTCTCGCTGGCGGCTGGAGTGAAACTGCAGACCTTCACGGTGTTACAGCTCATAAAGGCAGCATGGACCCAAAGAGTGAGCAGCAGCAAGATTTATTGCAAAAGAGTGAAAATTTATTACAAAGCTTCCACACAGTGGAAGGGGACCTGCCTGGGTTGCCACCACTGGCTCAGGCAGCCTGCTTTTATTCCCTTATCTGGCCCCACCCACATCCTGCTGATTGGTCCATTTTACAGAGAACTGATAGGTCCGTTTGGACAGAGGGCTCATTGGTGCGTTTATAATCCTTGAGCTAGACACCGAGCGCTAGACAGAAAAGTTCTCTAAGTCACCACTATGTTAGCTAGACACAGAGTTAGCTAGATACAGAGTACCCATTGGTGTATTTACAAACCTTGAGCTAGAGACAGAGTGCTGATTGGTGCATTTACAATCCTTGAGCTAGACACAGAGTTCTAGACAGATAAGTTCTCCAAGTCCCACTAGGTTAGCTAGATAAAGAGTGCTGATTGGTGCACACACAATCCTCTGGCTAGATATAAAAGTTCTCCAAGTCCCCATGGGCTCAGGAGCCCAGCTGGCTTCAGCCAGTGCATCCTGCAGTGGGGCTGCAGAGGAGCTGCCCACCAGTCCCGAGCAGCGCCTGCACTCCTCAGCCCTTGGGTGGTAGATGGGACCAGGTGCCACAGAGCAGGGGACGGCGCCTGTAGGGGAGGCTCAGGCCGCGCAGGAGCCCACCACAGGATGTGGAGTTCAGACATGGCACGCTGCAGGTCCTGAGCCCTGCCCCGCGGGGAGGCAGCTAAGGCCTGGTGAGAATTTGAGTGCAGTGCTGGCAGGCCGGCACTGCTGGGGGACCCAGCTCAACCTCCACAGCTGCTGGCGAGGGTGCTAAGCCCCTCACTGCCCTGGACCTGCAGCGCTGGCAGGCCGCTCCCTGTGCGGGACCCGCCTGGCCCTCGCCGGGTCCTACCTACCTGAACTCACACTGGCCTGCGAGCGCAGCCCCAGTTCCCGCCCATGCCTCTCCTTCCACACCACCCTGCAAGCAGAGGGAGGAGGCTCCGGCCTCAGCCAGCCCAGAGAGGGGCTCCGACGGTGCTGTGGCGGGCTGAAGCGCTCCTCAAGCGCTGCCAGAGTGGATGCCCTGGCCTAGGAGGGGCTGAGAGTGAGGGCTGCTAGCACATTGTCACCTCTCAATACTGTTAGATAACTAGGGAAAGTAATACTAATCAATCTCTCTCTCTCTCTCTCTCTCTCTCTATCTATTTTTTTGAGATGGAGTCTTACTCTGTCCCCAGGCTGGAATGCAGTGGCATGATCTCGGCTCACTGCAACCTCTGCCTCCCAGGTTCCAGCAATTCTCCTGCCTCAGCCTCCCCAGTAGCTGGGATTACAGGTGTACACCATGCCCAGCTAATTTTTGTTTTTCTTTTGTTTTGTTTTTTGTTTTTTAGTAGAGGTGGGGTTTCGTCGTGTTGGCCAGGCTAGTCTGGAACTCCTGACCTCAGGTGATCCACCCACCTTGGCCTCCCAAAGCTCTGGGATTTACAGGAGTGAGTCACCGCACCCAGCCCTAACCAAATTTTAATATGTAATATGTAAAAATATAAAAGTTGCAATTCCCCAATAATGAAAGCAGGTGCAAAGTACCAGCAGTGAAAGCAGGTAGAGAGTACAAGCTCTTTATCCAACTGTTCAGCTAACACCACATTGCTTTCCCATGTAGCATTTATAAAACACAAGACTTTTCCTTACTGAGGTCGACACAATTGATTATGAGAATGTCTTTAAGAAAATTATTTTCCCTAATTCATAACTTTCAAGGGAAGATATGTTTCCCCTCACAGTCTGCAGACACCAGGTACATTATTTGCACTCGTATTTTTTCACAGCTGAACTTAGAAAATTCTACAAAGATGAAACCACCACTTATCACAATGGCAAGAGAGGACTTGGCAAATACAAACTCACAGGACAAGGGCAATTAATATTATTTTATGAGGTAACATAATTCTGAAAAAAGTGCATTAAAATCCCTATGTTGCTCCTCAGATTTATAGCACTAGCATGCAGTTACCAGCAGTGGGCTTGATAATCCATGGAATTACATTAACGTTTTTGTTTCCTTGTTTTGCTTTGGAAATTTCCTTAGCCTTTTAAAAAGGCTGAGCACTAGTTTATTTGCTTCAGGGTACTTTAGAAAAAATATACATGAATATTCACGTATAAAAGACCATAGGAAGAAATGCAAATAATATGGAATTCATAGCAATAAGTGAATTTTCTTTTTTCACACACCCATGGGTAACAAGGTGACTAGTTTGCATGTTTCCAGTCTTTATGTATTTACATAAATATGTATATAGATATTTATAACTTAGATATTTGATGACACTATATTGCTCTGAACTTGATTTTATTTTATTTTCTCAAAAATATGTAGGGTATCTTTCAATGTGACGTGTATGTGCATGTGTTTGTGTGTGTGCATGTGTGTACATACAAATGTTTAGAGTTTTAAACCACAGCATTCTACTCTTTAAAATGAATATGCCAAAATAAATGTAATCATTCCAAGACTGATGGATATTTTGGTTGTTTCCAGTTTTCAGTGAATATAAACAGTGCTGCAGAAAAACACTCTACATACATTTCCCCCTCTTCATGAACCTGTGCTTTTTTAGAATGAATTTCAAGAGGTAAAATTGATGGAATCAATAGAATACATACTTTGAATGTTGATAAATTTTGTCAAATTGCTGTTGGAAAAAAATAAAGACTTTTACCAATTTACACTCACCGTCATGTATTAGGCTTTCTGCTTACCTCACCTTAAGCAACACAGAATAAAATCAACCTTTTAAAATTCCTCCCCAATCCAATCCATAAATATAGTGACTTAGTCACTGTAAATTATTTTTCACTCATTACCAGCATTTCATGCCTGCAGAGGAATACTGACAATGTGTTTACTATGTATCTTTGGGCAAGTTACTTAACCTCTCTGTGTCTCAATTTTATCGCTTCTAAAATGAGGATAATAATACCTACCTCATAGGATGTCTTTTGTTTTCTTGTTAATGTTGCCTATTTTTCATTATGATTGTGCCTTTCCTCTTTGGTGATGTGGTGAGTTAACACATAGTGAACAAGCACCTACTGCATGCAAGGCACGACTCTAAACGGCAGAGACAATAGGGGGACAATATCAAGTGTTCACTGTCATGGAACTTACATCCTAGTGGGGAGGCAGATAACACAGAGACAAGCAAACACATAAACATGTAATGTTCTGTCAGGTTGTGTTTGTGAAGAAAAAAAATCAAGCATGGTGTGGGCTAAGAAGTACTAAGGTGCTATTTTAGATAGGGTGGTCAAAGAACATTTCTGTGATGCGGGGACATTTGAGTAGAGACATGAAAGAAATGAGCATTGAGGCTGAGGCAACAGCAATGCTGAAGGAATAACAGGGACCCAGTAGGCTGAGGCAAAGGGATTGAGGGTGAGAGGAAAGACAGGTGTCAGCTATGAGGAGCCAGGGACCAGATGCTGAATGCCGTCATAAGCCAGAAGGAGGAATTTTAATTTTATTCTAAATGCTAAGGGAAGCCAGAGCACTGGTCTCTGAATTGATAAACTGCTGCAAGACACTGAGCAAGGCCAAAACTGTAAGTTTCCTACCCAAGCAGGTACCTCAAGTGTGGAGAGAAACAGTGTCCACTTGCTCTTCGGGGAAAGCTCACAGGAAAGAAAAGCCCACATCCACAATCGAAGCTTCCCTCACAAACTCACGCCAAGAGGCAAAGCTGAAGAGAGCCATCAAGTTATGTAACTGTGCCCCTGACCCACACCTGTACCTTTTTCTTTCAACTCAAAAGCTAAATCTAAAGCATTTTTCTTTTTCCCTGATGCATAGTACCCTTGCCAGTTGATAAACCAGGAGCAGGAACCCTGGCTGTGTTCCACCAAGAGTTACCAAGAAGGTCCAACACACGAGTGCCAAGAGCCCAGGCAGAATGGCTGCTCACAACTCACCCCTAAGGCGGTAAGCCTACCTCTGCAGATGGTCCCATTCCCCACGTAGCCCGGTTTGCAGGTGCAGCTGTGTCCCTGGACAGTGTTGGTGCAGATGGCATTCTCGTCACAGTTGTGCTGGCCGCTGCCACATTCATCGTGTTCTGTTTCCAGGGTGAGAGAAAAAGAGAAACACCTTTTCTTAAGTTGGAATTACTGGTATTGGGAAATGTAGCTGGAATTCACCAAATAAGAATGACAGTGACTACCACATGTCACTACCTTACTATGTGCCTGAAAGTTCCTGTTGAAATCTAAACTCGGAAAGAAAGATGTTATTATCCCTACTTTGCAGGTAAAGAAACAGTGTCAGAGAAGTCAAACAACTCCTGTCCGTCACACAATTGGTAAGTGCTGCGCTAAGGCCGTTGTTTGTTCCACCTTCTGAAAAGGTTTTCACAGAGATTCCAAGGTAATGGCTCTCAATAGGGGGAATTTTGCACTGCCTCACCCTGCAAACATTTGATATGTCAGGGGGTATTTTTGATTGCCATTATTGGGAACAGGAGGTTATACTGAAACCTAGGGAATAAAGGCCAGGAATGCTGCTAAGCATTGTACGATGTGCAGGACTGCTCAAAACAACGAACTAGCCAGCCTAGAACCTCCACAATGCTGAAAAATGTCCACAATTGGAAACCTTCCCCTCAGGTTACAAAAAAGAGAAGAGAAGAGAAAAGAGAAGAGAAGAGAAGGGAGAAGGGAGAAGGGAGAAGGGAGAAGGGAGAAGGGGAGGGGAGGGACAAACCTATATTAGAGATTCCATGGTTTATTTAGAACAAAGAGGATAAAACTGAAGAGGAAGGCCGGTGAATATAGCCTAGCAAAGGAGAATTTCCCAACAAAATTTTCAAAGGAGTACCACTGGTCCCAGGGAAGGCTGGCAAGCACAGGATTGTGCTGAGAGTAGGAAAAGGATTTACTCTGAGGCCTCTGTTTAAGGGCCTTCAGCAATTTAGCTCTAATTTTCCATATAGCCCATGTTCATAGGGTTCAGATCTAACCTCTGCATAGCTGCCTGCCATGTAGTGATATGGGTTATATATATTCAGATAGTTGTGGCATCCTTGATCCACAAGACATGGAGAGAAATCAATCTAACCCTACAAAACAGATGAAAAGATTCCAAGTTAGAAACTAAGGTTTCATAGATAACTATAATTTCCTCTCATACTGAGCAAGTTTATGGAGTTACCCAAATGACTCCTCTATAAATAAACAATATGACAAAGTTTATATCCTTTATTCCTTTTTAGCATCTGCTAGTATAATTTCTCACAAATTTTAAGAAGAAAAATCCAGTAGGGCCATTCGAATCACAAATAGTTATAAAACAAGAATAGAAATCCCAGCTAGAAACCTCAAGGAAATAACACTAATTGGAACAAAACAAAAAATTCAATATAGTTTGTTAAGTGAATTGTTCAACCAATGTACCAATCATTTGAAATATCATCAATGTTCATTTATTTTTATTTTAAATTTCCTAACGGGGGTCCAGTAATGAGAAAGGTTAAATCCTGCAAAATAGGACTGTTTTCATCACACACACACAACAGAGGTAGGCACACACCTGCATCTGATTATTGATTTAATACTTGGGATTTGCCAAATAAAATTTTTATTTAGGCCTTACGACCAACCCAACTGTCAGCAAGAAATGTGCACAGGTTAGCAAACAGTGAGAAAAGAAGATAAGATTTCTGAGGACACACCTCAAGTCTGTGCTCAAGTCATCTCCAGCACACTGCAGAAATAGTATACCCCTGTGCATGTCCACTCGAATTTACAAACCTATCAAGTACCTAGTATGTGCAGGTGCACTACCAGACAATGTTAGAAACATTAAAAAGTCTAAGAATTCAGACTTATAGTCCAAGAGTTTTCAGTCTCCTTCTTTAAATTCATTTAATAAATAATGATTATGGTCTGTACTGGGAATACAACGATGAGTAGATATGGTCTCTGCTAGCCTGAACATTTTAATAGGGGTAACTAACTGGAACACAGAAGAGAAGTGATAAGAGTTATAAGTAGTTGACCTTATATTTTATCATACAACTGGAACATATTTTAGAATGAAAGGGTGCTCCACTAATAATTACACTGGGATAACAAGCGTAACTCAGAATGACCCAGGCAAACTAGCATGTGTGGTCATGCTAGATAAGAGGAATAAAGATAAGCTAGACTGAGGGTTCATTGGAGGGAAGAAATTCCTTCTAACGGAAGGAAGAGAAAAGCCCTCTCACGAAAGGTAGTATTTGAAATAATCTTTCACGAATGGTCAAGGTTTCTCAATTAGAGTTGCTCATATTAATACCTTACATAATGTTATTGAATCTAGAGAATGCCAAGCGCTGAAGTCAATATTTTACACATATTATACCATTTAATTCTCCCAACAATTAAATGAAGTAAGTTTGCTGATTTTACAATGAAGAAACGTAGACAAAAGTACTTTATATAATAACTTTCCTAAGATCATAGAACTGGTAAGTAGAAAAACTCAGATTGTGCATGTAGACACTAGATGAACAAACATGTCACTGAGCAGTTAGAAATTAATTTGGATGTGGCTGAAACTAAACCATGACATGTGGAAATGATATCATAATGCAAACAACGAACTGTCTTCCTGTATTCTAGCCCTCAATTCCTACTGAGATCTCCTACATACTTACTGAGAACAGATGACCTATTCCCAAAGAACAAAGGCTATAGAACTTCCACATTTCATTTTCTTTAGTCATGCCCAAGTTTTCAAAATGACCAGCACCTTCAACACTGTGTTTAATAGAGACAGCCAAAGAAAATATAGTTTTCTTCTATAAATATCACATTCCTTTCAGGATACTAAGGATGCTGCAAAAGACAGGACAAGTGCTTGTGAAAGATGGACTGGCATTTACGTTAAGAGTATGAACTCCAAAGCCACCGGCCTAGATTAGAAGATCCTGGTTTGCCAATTACAAGCTAAGTGTACTCAAGTAAGTTACTCAACCTCTCTGTCTTAGATTCCTCATTGTAAAATGTGGAAAATGATAGAACCTATCACTTGGGATTGTTTTGAGAATTAAATTAATTAATATAGGTAGAAAACTTACTACAGTATATTACAGCTGGTAAGTGCTCCATAAATGTTGGGTATTTGATTGTCGCTGCTGCTGCTGCTGCTGCTACTACTACTACTACTACTACTACTACTACTACTACTACTACTAATTCAACTAATATTGCTGCTACAATTACTTGAGGGTAGACTTAATCATAGGATGGTGGTTACAGTTGAATTGAGACAGATGTTATCAAGATGATTAATTAGAGGTGTCCAGCACTCACCTCCCAAACAAAGGACCGCAACAACCAGTAGATAACCAAAAATCAAACAGAGTATATTTAAGGAAGAATACTGGGATTCAGAAGAAAAGTTATGAAGACCTTCTAAGGTTCAGAAACTTAAAAAGGCATTATAGAAAGGAACGCAAAGCACCTGGTATCAATTGGTTTCAAGTCAAGAGGGACTCCTATTGTGGGAAAAAAGAAAGTGGGAGATTGCCAGCAGCCATATTCCCACCATGGACACCAGCAATTCTAGCTACAGAAGAGCTTCACAGCCCTTAAAGGCCCTGATCCCAGCAGAGGGAGCATTTGGAATCCAAACAACTTCATACTTCCAGAGAGGGAAAACATGCTGAGTCCTTTCTACTCCCCTGGATCCAGGATGCGGAAGCACAATACCATTTGAAGAGCAGAGTTGCCACCAGAATGTATCCATTCCTAGGATCCAATAGTCACTGTATGTCCATATTCCTGGGGTCTTGCTGCCATCCCACCACATATACCCAGAAGGCTGCAGCATCATGACACGAGACGGACATAGAAACGTTACCCCAGGACAGAGGGAGCCAACACACAAAAGCAAATGAAGTCTAAGAAATGACTGAAAATGAATTCAAAATGATGATCTTAAGGAAATTCATCAAGATATAAGAGAACACAGACATTTCAACAAAATCAGAAAGACTGCATGATTTGAATGAGATATTCAACAAAGAGATAGATATCACAAAACAAAATCAGAGAAATCTTGAAACAGAACAATTCAATGAATGAAATAAAACTTTAATTGAGAACTTCAATAATAGGCTAGTTTCAAGCAGAATAATTTTTTAACTTGAAGACAGCTCTTTTGAAGAAACTCAGACAAAAATAAGAAGACATTTTAAAATAATAAATTAAGCCTAAAAGGACATATGGGCCACCGTTAAGTAAATAAATATGTGAAGTTTGGAAGTTATAAGAAGAAAAGATGGGATTAAATGGCATAGAAAACCTACTTAAAAAAAAGAATAGTCATAGGCTGGGCATCGTGGCACATACCTATAATCCCAACACTTTGGGAGGCTGAGACAGAAGAATCACTTGGAGTTTGAGACCAGAGTAGGGAAGATGGTGATGTGCCATATCTACCAAAAAAGAAAAATCTGGGTTATGGGGGCACACACCTGTGGTCATAACTTCGCAGGAGGATCACTTGAGCCCAGGAGGTCGAGGTTGAAGTGAACCATGTTCATGCCACTGCATTCCAGCTTGGGTGATAGAGAGAGACCTTGTCTCAAAAAATAATAATAATAAAATAATAATATCAGTTAAAAACTTCCCAATACTTGGGAGAGATATGGCCACCCAGATTTAGAAAGCTCCCAAATAAATTCAACCCAAAAAGGTCCTTGCCAAGGCACATTATAGTCAAACTTTCAAAAGGCAAAGATAAAGACGGAATGCTAAAAACTGAGAGAAAAACATTAAATCACATATAAGGAAATCCCATCAGACTAACAGCAGATTTTCCAGCAGGCCAGAAAAGAATGGGATGATATATTCAAAGTTCTGAAAGAAAAAACAACTGCCACCAAGGAACCCTATACACAGAAAAAGTAACCATCAGAAATGATGGAGAAACAGTCTTTCTCAGACAGGCAAAAACTGAGGAAATTCATTACCAGTAGACCTGACCTACAAGAAAAGCTTAACAAAGTCCTACATCTGGAAGTGAAGGGCAATATATACTTTTTTTTTTTGAGTCATATACTTTCATGAAAGTCGTACTCATATATAACTCACCAGTAGAGCAGATAAACAAATACAAAGGGAATGGGATAACACATTACTATTACAGAAAACCACCAAACCACAAAAATAAACAGTAAGAGAAGATGAAAGGAACAAAGGGTATAAAAAACAACCAGAAAATGATTAACAAAATAACAGAAGTACTCATCTATCAATATAAACCTCAAATGTAAATGGTTTTGATTTCCCAATTAAAATTAAAATACGTGGACTGTTGAATGGATTTTTGGTAAGACCCAACTATATGAAGCTCATAAGAAACTAATATCACCTGTGAAAACACACACCATCTAAAAGTATAGGTATAGAAAAATGTATGCCACACAAATAGAAATCAAAAGTGAGCAGAAGTTGCTATGTTTATATCAGATGAAATAGATATTAAGTAAAAAAGGAAAGACAAAGAATGTCATTATATACATTATATAATAAGAGAATCAATTCAGCAAATATATACAACAATTGTAAATACACATGCGTCCAACACTAGAGGACCCAAATTCATAAAGCAAATGTTACTAGATCTGAAGAGAGAAAGACACACAGAGAGAGAGAAGAGACTCCAATACAATAATGATAGGGGGCTTGAACAACCCACTCTTAGCATTAGATAGATCATCTAGACACAACATCAACAAAAAAAGATTGGATTTAAACTGGACTTTAAGCCAAATAGATATAAAAGACATTTGCAGAACAATATATCCAATGACAGAGTATACATTCTTCTCATCAGCACATAGAACATTCTCCAGGGTAGTACATATGTTAGGCCACAAATGTCTAAACAAATTTCTAAAAATTAAAATAATATCAAGTTTCTTCTCAGACCACAATGGAATAAAACTAGAAATCAATACCAGGAGAACTTTGAAAACTATATAAAAACATGGAATATAAACATGTTCCTGAATGACCACTGGGTCATTGAAGAAATTAAGATGAAAATCTTAAGAATTCTTGAAACAAAGGAAAACAGAAGCACAATATACCAAAACCTCTGGGGCAAAGTAAAACCAGTATTAAAAGGCAAGTTTATAGCAGTAAAAGCTGACATAAAAAGAATAGAAAGATTTCCAATAAGCAATCTAATGATGTATCTCAAGAAATTTGAAAAGCAAGAGGCAACCAAACCCAAAATTAGTAGAAGGAAAGAAATAATAAAGATCAGAGCAGTACTAAACTGAATGGACACTTAAACAACACAAAAAATCGGCCGGGTGTGGTGGCTCATGCCTGTAATCCCAGCACTTTGGGAGGCCAAGGTGGGGAGATCATGAGGTCAGGAGATGGAGACCATCCTTGCTAACACTGTGAAACCCTGTCTTTACTTAAAAAGAAAAATAAAATTAGCCAGGCGTGGTGGCGGGTGCCTAGAGTCCCAGATACTCAGGAGGCTGAGGCAGGAGAATGGCGTGAACCCAGGAGGCGGAGCTTGCAGCGAGCCAAGATTGCACCACTGCACTCCAGCCTGGGCAACCAAGTGAGACTCTGTCTCAATAAGCAAACAAACAAAAACACAACAAACAAACAAAATACAAAAGATCAAAGAAACAAAAAGCTTGTTTTTTGAAAAGATCAACAAAATCAACAAACCTTTGGCTAGACTAAGGAAAAATGAGAAAAGAGCTAGGTAAATAAAATCAAGAAACTGAAAATGAGAGACATTACAACTAATACTACAGAAATATAAAGAATTATTCAACTAGGCCAGATACAGTGGCTTATGTCTATAATCTCAGCACTTTGGGAGGCTGAGGCAGGTGGATTGCTTGAGCCCAGGAGTTAGAGACCAGCCTGATCAACATGGTGAAACCCCATCTCTACAAAAACTACAAAAATTATCTAGGTATGGTGGCCCACACCAGTAGTTCCAACTACTCGGGAGGCTGAGGTGGGAGCACTGCTTGAGCCTGGGAGGTCGAGGCTGCAGTGAGCCATGATCATGTCAGTTCACTCCACCCTGGGCAACAGAGCGAGACCTTGTCTGAACAACAACAAAAGACGCTATTGCAGCAGCTATATGCCAACAAATTGGAAAACCTAGAGCAAACAGATAAATTTATGGACACAGGTAACCTATCAATTTTAAACCAGAAAGAAATAGGAAAACTGGGCAGACCAGTTAAAAAGTAAAGAGATTGAAACAGTACAAAAAAATCTCCGAGCAAAGAACACCCTGGGAATGGATGCCTTCACTGCTGAATTCTATCAAACTTTTAGGAAATAATTAACTACCAATTCTTCTAAATTATTACAAAAATTGAAGAGGCGGTAATTCTTCCTAACTTATTGTACAAAGCCATTATTACCCTGATAATAAAATCAGACAAAAACATAACAAAGAAAGCAAATTAAAGGCCAATATCCCTGATTAACACAGATGCAAAAATCCTCAACCAAATACTAGCAAACTGAATACAACAGCACAACACAAAGATTATACACCATGATCAAGTAGTATTTACCTTGGAGATGCAAGGATGCTTCAACATACTCAAATCAATAAATGTGAGATATATCACATCATTGTCCAATCAACAGAATGGACAAAAAATCCAATCAACAGAATGTCCAATCAACAGAATGGATGCAACAGAATGCATCTCAATAGATGCAGAGAAAGCATTTGGTAAAATTCAACATCACTTCATGATAACAATCCCCAATGAATTAGATATAGAATCAGTATACTCAGACACAATAAAGACCATACACACAAGCCCATAGCTAACATCATACTGAATCAGGAAAAGCCAAAATTTACTGTCTCTAAGAACTAGAACAAGACAAAGATAACAACTTTTAGCACTGCTAGTCAACACAGTACTCAAAGTTCTAGCCAGAGCAATTAGACAAGGGAAATAAATAAAGGGAATCCACATAGGAAAAGAGGAAGTCAAATTGCTCCTCTTTGCAGATGATATAATCTTATATATTGAAAAACCCAAAAGCTCCACCAAAAATAAATCTCAGAACTAATAAACAAATTCAGTAAAGTTGCAGGATACAAAATCAACACATAAAAATTGGTACATTTCTATACATCAGCAACAAACCAACTGAAAAAGAAATCAGGAATGCAAATGCATTTACAATAGCTACAAAAAACAAACCCTAGGAATAAATTTAACCAAGGAAGTGAGAGATCTCTACAATGAAGACTACAAAATATTGATAAAAAAAACTAAAGAGGACACACAAAAATGTAAAAGTATTCTATGTTCATGAATTGAAAGAATTAATATTGTTAAACCATACTATTCAAAGTGATCTACAGATTCAATGTAATCCCTATTAATGGCATATCAATATCAATATCAATGACATTCTTCACAGAAATAGAAAAAAAAAGCCTAAAACTTGAGGAACCATAAAAGATCCCAAATAGCCATAAAGCTGAACTGAGCAAACACGATAAGGCTGAAGACATCACACTACCTGACTTCAAAATATACTACAAAGCAATGGTAACCAAAACAGCATGATACTGGCATAAAAACAGGTACATAGGCCGATTGAACATAATAGAGAACCCAATAATAAGTGCATGTATTTACAGCTCATATGGCTTGGATTTGTGTTCCTGCACAAATCTTATGTCACATTGTAAACCTCAGTGTTGGAGGCAGAACCTGGTGGGAGGTGACTGAATCATGTGGACACATTTCCCAATTGTGGTTCTCGTGATATCTGGTTGTTTAAAAGTATGTAGCACCTCCTCTTTGCTCTCTTCCTCCTGCTCCTGCCATGCAAATTGTGCCTCCATCTCTTCACCTTCCACTATGACCATAAGTTTCCTGAGGTCTCCGAAACCATGCTTCCTGTACAGCCTGCAGAACTGACAGTCAATTAAACTTCTTTTCTTTATAAATTACCAGTCTCAGGTAGTTCTTTATAGCAATGTGAGAACAGACTAATAAAACAGCCAACTGATTTTTGACAAAAGTGGCAGCAACCTACATTAGAGAAAGGACAACCTCTTCCTTAAATGGTGCTGGGAAAATTGGATATTCATAATGCAGAAAAATGAAATTAGACCCCTATTTCTCACCATATACAAAAATCAACTCAAAGTAGATGAAATACTTAAATGTGAGACCTAAATTAATAAAACTACTAGAAGAAAACACAGGGAAAATGCTTTAGGATATTGATATGGGCAGAGATTTTGGGCTACGACTTCAAAAGTACAGTCAACAAAAGTAAAAATAGATAAGTGGAATTATATTAAACTAAAGTGCTTCTGCACAGTGAAAGAAACAATCAACAGAGTAAAGAGTCAACCTACGAAATGGGACAATATTTTTTCAAGCTATCATATGGCAAGTGATTAATATCCAGAATATACAAGGAACTCAAATAACTTAGCAGCACAAAAGCAAATAACCCAAAATAAAAAATTGGCAAATAATCTGAACACTCACTTTTTAAAAGAAGGCAACAATATGGACAACAGGGATATTTTTTAAATGCTCAACATCATTAATCATCAAGGAAATGAAAATCAAAAGTACAGTGAGATATTATCTCACCCCAGTTAAAATGGCTTACATTGAAAAGAGAGGCAATAACAGATGCCAGTGAGGATGGAGAGAAAACAGAACTCATACAATGTTGGTGGAATATAAATTAGTACAGCCCTTATCAAAAACAGTATGGGTGTTTCTTAAACTAAAAATAGAACCACTGTGTGATCCAGCAATCTCACTACTGTGTTTATTTAAAGGAATAAAAATCTGTATATTGAAGAGATATTTGCACCCCCATATTTACTGCAGCATTATTCACAATAGCCAACATATAGAATCAACCTAAGTGTCCATCAATAGAAGAATGGATTCAAAATGTGTCATGTATGCACAATGGAATACTACTAAGTAACAAAAAGAACAAAATTCCACCATTAGTGGCAACATCGATGAGCTTTGAAGACATTATGTTACATAAAATAAGTCATGCACAGAAAGATGAATACCACATATTCTCACTCATACTTCGGACTTTAAAAATTAGAGCTCACAAAAGTATAGTGTAGACTTGTGGTTATGAGAAGCTGGAAAACATAGTAGAGAGAGGAGGATAGAGAGAGTTTGATTAGGAGATAGAAAATTATAGCTAAAGAATAGGTTGTAGTGCTCTGTAACACTGTGGGGTAACTATGGTTACTCCTAGGGTAACTTATTGCACATTTTTAAATACTGGAAAATAGAATTTTGAATGTTCTAACACAAAGAAATGATAAATATTTGAGGCCATGGATATGCTAATTACCCTGATTTGATCATTACTCATTGTATTCATGTATTTAAATGTCATTCTGTACCCTATAAATATGTACACTTACTACATGTCAGTTTTAAAAAAATTTAAAAATTGATTGAGAAATCTTTCTCTTTCCTTTATAGCTAATAGTCTAGGCAGAATGGTTGTGAACAGATAGGCATTTGAAGCTAATTAAATTAGAATGCCTCTTTGCAGGTCCAAAGAAAGATTTGCTTAGAGTCAATTATAGTCCCCAGGAAATAAGACTAGAGATTAGAAAGGTGAAAAATGCACATTTAGGATTGATGTATAACCTAAGTTTGACTACAGTATATTTGGAATATCCAACTTATCAGGACAAAAAATGATGATTGTCACAGCAAGCTATTTCTTCATTAATTATAATGATCATAACAATACTTATTTTTTTAACTAATATTCAAACACTAATTAAACAGTCATTATCACATAGTTCCTTTCTTCTTCCATTTCCTACCTGTGGGAAAACTCAGGAGGGCTCTAATAAATCCAGCCCTGTAACAGTGACTCATACATCAGTAGCCACGATCAACTGACACCTTAGGAAACCAATCAGGACCCAAACAACTACCTGACAGACATTTCTACTGTGGCTACAAATGCCCCATGTTTGGGGTCTGCTGGCTTGTGGCTTTATTTTACTCAAAGTAACCTTTTATGTATCTTACATAATTGTAACAATGACTGGACTAGGACTTGACAAGCAGATTTTATCTTTTGGTAACATTTTATAGATGAAGAAATTAGGATTTGGAGCATGTAAGGCACTTTTCCTATAAGCACATAAATATCAATAATAAGTTGTACTTCTGAAACTCAAACTACCATCTCCTCATTCCATCTCCTACTGTCTTTCTAAAAGTCCACTTTACCATATCATCCAAAAGAATTGCTACAATTCTGGGCACAGTGTAGGTAATTTTTTACTTAAAAAAAATTACAGATTCACAGAAAGTTGCAAAAGAAGAAAGAAGACTCCTATGTACACTTCACCCAGCTTTCCCCAATGTACCTTTCACTCAGCTTCCCACAATGTACCTTTCCCCTAGCTTTCTGCAATGTACCCGTCACCCATCTTTCCCCAATGTACTAACTTGTTCTCACACTGCTAATAAAGACATACCTGAGACTGCATAATTGATAAAGTAAAGTAGTTTTATTGCCTCACAGTTAAACATGGCTCGGGAGGCCTCAGAAAACTTATAGTCATGGAGAAGGGGAAGCAAACATGTCCTTCTTTACATGGTAGTCATAAGAAGTACAGGGTGAAGGAGAGGGAAATAGCCCCTTATGAAACCATCAGATCTTGTGGGAACTCACTCACTATTGCAAGAGCAGCATGGAGGTACCTACCCTCGTGACTAAATTACCTCCCACTGGGTCCCTCCTACAACATATAGGGATTATGGGAACTATAATCAAGGTGAGATTTGGGTGGGTAAACAGCCAAACCATATCATTCTGTCTGACCTCTCCCAAATCTCATGCCTTCTCATTACAAAATACCATCATGCCTTTCCAACAGTCCCCCAAACTCGTAACTCATTCTAGCATTAATCCAAAACCCAAAGTCCAAGGTGTCATCTGAGACAAGGCAAGTGCCTTCTGCCTATAAGCCTGCAAAATCAAAAGCAAGTTATTTACTTCTTAGACACAATGGGGGTACAGACATTGGGCAAATGCACCAGCTCCAAATTGGAGAAATTGGCCAAAACAAAGGGGCCACAGGCCCCATGCAAGTCCAAAATCCAATAAGGCAGTCATTAAAACCTTTAAGTTCCAATATGATCTGCCTTGACTCCATGTCTCACATCCAGGGCATGCTGATGCAAGAGGTGGGCTGCCATGGTATTGAGCAGCTCCGGCCCTGTGACTTTGCAAGGTACAGTCCCCACTCCCAGCTGCTTTCATGGCTGGCTTTTGGTGTCTGCAACTTTTCCAGGCACACAGTGCAAGCTGTCAGTGGATCTACCATTCTGGGATCTGAAGGATGGTGGCCCACTTCTCACAGCTCCACTAAGCAGTGCCCCAGTGGGGACTCTGTGTGGGGACTCCAACCCCACATTTCCCTTCTGCACTTCCCTTGCAGAGATTCTCCCTGAGGGCTCTGCCAGGGACAACTTCAGACTTCTGCCTGGACAACGAAGCATTTCCATTCATCCTCTGAAATCTAGACAGAGGTTCCCAAACCTCAATTCTTGACTTCTGTGCACCCGCAGGCTCAACACTACATGGAAGCTGTCAAGGTTTGGGGCTTACACCCTCAGAAGCAATGGGTCAAGCTGTACCCTGGCCTCTTTTAGCCATAGCTGGAGCATCAGGAACAAAGTCCTGAGGCTATACGCAGAAGGGGGGCCCTGGACCTGGACCAGGAAACCATTTTTCCCTCCTAGGCCTCTGGGCCTGTGATAGGAGGGGCTGCAGTGAAAGTCTCTGACATGCCCTGGAACATTTTTCCCATTGTCTTGGTGATTAACATTTGTCCCCTTATTACTCATGCAAATTTCTGCAGTGGGCTTGAATTTCTCCTCAGAAAATCGATTTTCTTTTCTGTTACATTGCCAGGCTGCAAATTTTCCAAACTTTCATGCTCTGCTTTCTCTTGAATGCTTTGCCACTTAGAACTTCTTTCCATGAGACACCCTAAATCATCTCTCTCAAGTTCAAAGTTCCAAAGATCTCTAGGGCAGAGGCAAAATGCTGCTAGTCTCTTTGCTGAAGCATAACAAGAATCACCTTTACTCTAGTTGCCAACCAGTTCCTCATTTCCATCTGAGACCACCTCAACCTGGACTTCATTTTCTATATCACTATCAGCATTTTGGTCAAAGTCATTCAAAAAGTCTCTAAGAAGTTCCAAACTTTCCACATCTTCCTGTCTTCTGAGACCTCTAAGTCTCTAGGAAGTTCCAAACTTTCCCACATTTTCCAATCCTCTTCTGAGCCCTCCAAACTATTTCAATCTCTGCCTGTTACCCAGTTCCAAAGTCACTTCCACATTTTGGGGTATCCTTATACCAGCACCTCACTCTCTACACCAATTTACTGTATTAGTTCAGTCTCACACTGTTAATAAAGAACTAGCTGGGACTAGGTAATTTATAAAGGAAAGAGGTTTAATTTACTCACAGTTCAGCATGGCTGAGAAGGCCTCAGGAAACTTATAGTCATGGCAGAAGAAGAAGCAAACATGCCCTTCTTCACATGGTGGCCGCAAGGAGAAGTGAGAGAAAAGGGTGGGGAAATAGCCCCTTATAAAACTATCAGATCTCATGAGAACTCACTCACTATCATGAGAACAGCATGGAGATAACCACCCTTATGATTCAATTACCTCGCACTGGGTCCCTCCCACAACACGTGGGGATTATGGGAATGACAATTCAAGATGAGATTTGGGTGGGGACACAGCCAAATCATATCAGTATCCTATATACCTATAGTACAATATCAAAATCAGAACATTGACATTAGTATGTTTCTGTTAACTAGTCTACAAATATAATTTAGTTTATACCATTTTAATCTATATTCATGTATGCATGTATTATGTATGTGTGTAGTTCTTTGCAATATTGTCTCATGTAAAATTCACAAAACCTCCATCACAGTCTCTTGGTATTTGCACCCACTTGACATTTTTCATCCACCCACCCTAATACTGTCAACCACTAATCTGTTCTCCATATCTACAGTTTGTCATTTAAAGAATGCACAAGTATTTTGTGAACATACGTTTTTACATTTCTAGGATAAATATCCAAAAGTGTGAATGCAGGATCATCTGGTAAGAACACGTTTAGTTTCCAAGAAAACTGCCAAATGATTTTCTAGAATGGCTGTAATTTTACATTCTCATCAATAATGTCTAAGTGATCGTATCTCCATATCCTGACACCTGATGTCACTATTTTTTGTTTTAGCTATTCTGATGGGTGTATAGCGATACTGCATTATGTTTTTAACTTACATTTTGCTAACTGTCAATGGTGTTGAGTATATTTTCACTTGCCATCTGTATCTACACTTTAATAAAACATTTGTTCATGTCTTTTGCCCATTTTATAACTGGATTGATTTTTTACTGTTAAATTTTGAGAATTTTTCATATTTTCTACATAAAGGTTGAGCACCTTAAATCTGGAAATCGAAAATCTGAATTGCTCCAAAATTCAAAACATTTTGAGTACTGACATGATGGTCAAAGTTTCGGATTTCAAATTTTCAGATTTAGGATGTTCAACTGAGAAGTATAACGCAAATATTCCAAATTCTGAAAAAGTCTGAAATCTGAAACCGTTCTGGTCCAAGAATTTCAGATAAAAGATACTCAACTTGTATAAAGCCTTTATTGGATATGGGATTTGCCAGTATTTTCTCATAGCCTGCAATCTGTATTTTCATTCTATCACAGTCTTTTACAATGCAAAAGGTTTTAATTTTCATGGCATTGAATCAATCATTTTTATTTTATATATAGTGCTTTTAATGTAATGTCCAAGAACTCTTTTCTAACCTCAGGCTCCAAAGATCTTCTCCTAATTTTTCCAATAGTTTTATATTTTTACATTTTTACATTTAAACCCATGATACATTTGAGTTAATTTTTGAGAAGGTATAAGGTTTAGGTTGGGGTTAATTTTAATATAAAATTTTTTTTTTTTTTTTGCCTATGCACATACAATGACTCCAGTGCCATGTGTTCAAAAAGATACTTTTTCTCCATTGAATTGTTATAATACTTTTATCAAAATCAATTTGTTATATTTGTATTTGTCTATTTCTGGGGTCTCTATTCTGTTCTATTGATCTTTGTGTCTATTCCCTGTCAATACTACACTGTCTTGAATACAGTACCTATAAAGAAATCCTTAATATTCAATTCAAAATTATTCAATTCAAATTTCAATTCAAAATTCAATCCAATTGATTCAATTGATTATAGTATCTATAAAGAAATCCTTAATATTCAATTCAAAATTATTCAATCCAAAATTATTTTAGTTATTCTAGTTCTTTTGCATTTCTACCTGAATTTTAGATTAAGCTTGTTGGAATTTTGATAGGAATTATGTTAAACTTTAGAGATCAACTTATGGAAAATTGACATCTTTACTATATTGAGTCATCTAATCCATGGATACAGTATGTGTCTCCATTAACTTATATAATATTTTATTCCTTCCATTAGTGCTTTTTTAAATGTTAAGAATACAGATCCTATAAATGTTCTATTAGACTTTTAACTAGGTATTTCATTTTCTTAGACATTTCATTTTACTTCAGAGCAATTATATATGATAGTAGGTGCTTAATTTTTGTTTCTGCACATCAGTTACTAGTATAAAGGAATAAAATTAATTTTCTGTATTGATCTCATAACTTGAGACTTTGATGAACTGATTTATTCAACATTTTTATAATTTCTTGACATTTTCTACATAGAAAAATTATGTCATCTGTAAATAGATACAGCTTGATTTGTTCTTTTCCAATCTGCATGCTTATTTCTTTTTGTTGCCTTATTGTCTTGGCTAAAACTTCCAGTGCTATGTTGCCCAAGATTGGTAAGTGCAAACATCACTGCTTTGTTGCCAATTTTAGGAGGAAAGCATTCAGTCTTTCACCACGAAGAATAATGTTAGCCCCACCTTATACCACCTTGTCAATGCTGGGTGGAGGTAGAGCTCCAGTTCCCTGATAGGCTGCACTAACAATGGATTTGAAAGAAAGAGAGGGCCAAATAGCCCTGCCTTGCACGCCTCATTGAGTCTCCATGTTGCTGGGTGGAAGTGGTGGCTTAGCTCCCTGCTGAACCCCAGTGACTTTACTTCAGTAGAGGAATCTCAGCACCAACTGCTTCTACTAAGCAGTTTTTTTATTGCCACAGGATTAGAGTAGGGTTATGTCCAGGGAATTTTTAGTTGTAAGAGGAAGAACCTACAAGGACTGGGACTGCTCTATCTTGGCTGGAACCAAAAGACTCCAGTGTATTTAATTTTTCAGAAATTAGTCACTTTTCTCCTTTTCTTCTTCTCTAAACAGCAATAATAATTTGAATTTTTCATAAGTAACATTTATTAGGCTCATACTATATGAGCCAGATACTGTTGAAGTGCATTATATCATCCATATCAATTAAGTATTAGTGTCATTCCTATTTTCTACATGAATAAATGGGGACAGAGAGGTTGTATGTGGCCTAATATTTATTATATGAATATGATGGTAGATTCAAACCAGGGTAGTCACGATCAAACTATGTCAGAAGAAGCAAAACCATGGCTCATGCCTGTAATCCCAGCACTTTGGGAGGCCAATGTGGGTGGATAACTTGAGGTCAGGAGTTCGAGACCAGCCTGGCCAACATGGTGAAACCCCATCTCTACTAAAAATACAAAAATTAGCCAGGCATGGTGGCACATTCCTGTAATCTCAGCTATTCAGGAGGCTGAGGCAGGAGAATAGTTTGAATTCAGGAGGCAGAGGTTGTAGTGAGCTGGGATCACGCCACTATACTCCAGCCTAAGCAACAGAGAGAGACTCCATCTCAAAAAAAAAAAAAAAAAAAAAAAAAAAAAAGAAAGAAAAGAAAAAGCAGCAGAACCATACAGTTATTATTCATTCTTGACACCTCCTTCTCCCTTGATCTCTTGTAATCAATCCATCACCAAGTCTTGCTAATTTTTCTTCCCAAGTATCTCTCAAACTCATTCCCACATTTCCATTTCCATTGCCACTCCCCTTATCTCCAAGTTATCAACATCTCTCACTTAGGCTACTGCTATAGCTTCCCAGTGCATCTCCTTACATTCCCAATTGCCTACCTGCAATTTATTTTTCACACTACACGTAGAGCAATCTTTCAGGAATTTGAGTCTTATCATTTTGCCACACCTGGCCAAAGCTCTTCAGATACTTCCCACTGGTCTTAAAATGCAGAAAAACACTATTAACATTACTCCCAACCCAGTATAGTCTTGCCTTCACCTACCTGCCCAACTTGATTTTGCTCCATTCCCCTTCTTGTCTACTAAGCTGCAAGCACAATGGCTTTGTCTCCTGCCTCAAAAGTTCCGTATTACCTCTCATCATAAGCATTTTCATATGCTCTTCCCTCTTCATCCTACGTAACATTCGCTTATCCTTGAGATCTGAAGTATGTCTTCACCTTCTCAAAGAACTTTTAATTTCCTTGAGTGAAGCAATTTCCCCTGTAACATTCTTATATAATATCCAATATATTTCCTTCATAGGAATAATCACATTTATAATTTACCTTTATTAGTGTATTATGAAAGTCTTTCTTCTCACTAGAGCACAAATCTCTTAATAGAAACCATATATTTCTTTTCTTTATCTCCAGCCCATAGCTGGGCTCTAAAATTTAAGTGCTTAATACAAATACCCCTTTATAAAAGAAAGGAAAGAAGGAATAAATGATGGAAGGCAGACAAGAAGGTAGGACAGAGATAAAAAGAGAATATGACTGTCTTTGGTATCAAAAGCTACAGACAGGTCAAGAAGAACTAAGACCCCCCAGAAAGGTAACTGAATTGGGGACCTGGAAGGAACTCTAAAGAGAAGAGCTTAAAAATGAAATACAACCAGGTAATGATATGTTGATATATTTGTTTATCACATGACGTTACGGGTGGAGAAAATAATACTGAGGCTTCAGAAGCTTTCTTTGAAGCAGGGCATTTCTTTTGCAAAGAATTGCTGAAGACACACAGTGAGAGAAAACATTTACAAATCATATATCTTACGAGGGACTTGAATCTAGAATATATAAAGAACCTTTAAAATGCAGTAATTAAAACATATCCCAATTAGAAAGGGGGGAAGTATTTAAACAGTCATTTCCCCAAAGAAGATATAGAAATGGCTAAGAGGCACATGAAAAGATTCTCAACATCATTAACAATTAGGGAAATCCAAAGCAAAGCTACAGTGAGATACCACTTCACACCCACTAGAATGCCTATAATAAAAAAGATAAATAATAATAAGTTGGCAAGAAAGAGAGGAATTGGAGCCCTTGGGTATTGCTAGTAGTAGTGTAAAATATTTCTGTCTCTATGGAAATTAGTTTGGCCATTCCTCAAACAAACACAGAGTTACCACATCATCCAGCAATTCCACTTTTAGGTATATACTCAAGAGAAGTGAAAACATAAATTCACACAAAGACCTGCACACAGATACTCATAGCAGTATTATTCATAATATCCAAAAGATTAAAACAACCTAAACATCCATGAACTAACCAATGCATGAAGAAAATGTGGCATATCCATACAATTGAATGCTATTCACCAATAAAACAAAATACTGACAGATGCTTCAACAGGTTTCACAGGTGAACCTCAAAATCATTATGCTAAACAAAAGAAACCAGTCAAAAAAATACAACTATATAATCCTATTTATATAAAATGTCCAGAATAAGCATATGTATAGAAGCAGAATGTAAATTAGTAGTTATCAAGGGCTAAGCTCAGCAGAATGGGTAATGATTATTAATGGGTATCAGTTTGTTTCTCTGAGGTGATAGAAATGTTCTACATGACCATTACATAAAACCAAAGTTAAAACAAACAGCTTCACTTCTTTCTTTTATTCCAGTTGTGGATATTCCTATTCGACTAGGTGACTTAACAGAAACCTTGAAACACTGGACCACAGTTAAGAATGTTCTAAAACTAGATTATGATAATTGCTGTGCAACTCTGAAAATACACTTAAGATAATCAAATTCTACACTTTAACGGGGTAAAACTTATACTGTGTAAATTATATCTTAACAAACTGTTAAAAATTATTAAGGAGAAAGTTCTGAAATAACATTTATTCTCTGTCCATATGTTAAGAAGGGGATGTAAAGACTCATCAAAAATTATACTTAGACAAAATATTCTTCCAAGAATGGGAGTTAGAAATGTTAGTTCTTTTGATTAAAATCCTAGGTATATGCCACATTTCCTTAATTGAAAAAAAAAAAACCATTTATTTGATAGTAATATAGTAGTAAGAAGTAATTATGTTTTTTATAATACATAATATATACATATATACCATTTGTTTTATAGTAATATAGGGTTAAGAATTAATTATGTATAACATATATCAAGGAACAAGATGGTTCCTAGAATGTAAAATCTGAAAATCTATGCTTTAGGCTGAAAGACATATGTTATTTATAATACAACACCGTTCTTGAGTTCAAACAGCATTTTTCTAAGTCAAAATAAATATAAATATAAACCCCTTATGTGCCAGAATTGATAACTAAATCTCATTCATTATTGGACTCCTTTGTGCCCAGTAGGAACCCACTACAGTTCTGGGGCTATTAGACAAAAGTTTTGGGGAGCGCTATCTGGTCTTCACAATGGTTACTATCTAACCCAAAACGTTATTGGAGGCCAAAAGCCCTGCTGATTCACTGCTAAGCTCAGGTGCTGAGATCTTTGCCAAGGGCAGAAACTTTAGTACTGGAGATCTGAGTCTTTGGGTACACAGAAAATTCTATTACCCTTGGTAGAACTACCCCCACTCTGGCTATAAACCACTTTAAGAGCTTACAGATTTTTAAATCTTCCTTCAGGCTATAACTACTTCAGCTTAGACCACTTTTACATCCCCAGACTTCAACCTTTGTAATCCCAACTCCCTCTAGATGATTCAGTGTCTTGGAAAGTGTGTATTAACTCTGCCCCAGTAACAGAGGGCTTGATTTTCCAGGACTGGAAGCTGTTCTTGACTCAAAACCCTGAATAAGGATATGGGAAGAAAGGATGTCAGTAGAGGTGCAGAGAGGAAAGTGGGGAGGAGGGGTAGAGCCGAAACAGCTTCCTCCTTTCTAGTAACTCTACAGTAGCAATAAATAAAACACAAAGCAGTAATTCAATCAAGTGCTTTTCTCTTTGGATATATAAATTATGTATTAAATATGGCATATTACATATAATGTATATCCATCATTTATATATAATTGTGCATAAATAGAAAAAGTCTATAAAATGCATGTTAAAATATTGACAGTTATTTACACTAGTGTTGAATAGAAGATAAATGGGAGTTATGTATACTATTTATCTTATTTTGCACTTGTGAATTTTTTATAATATGTATCCTTTATTACTAAAGAATAGAGGGTTTTTATTGTGTTTTAAGAAGAAAGAAAATAAATGGGTAGATGTAGGTCAGAGGATACAAAGCAACAAATATGTAAGATGAACAAGTCTAGAGATGTAATGTACAACATGAGTACTGCAGGTAATCAAATAAAATTGTACTATATTTGAGATTCCTGCTAAATAAATAGATTTTAGCTCTTCTTACCACAAAAAAAACAAAAACAAAAACAGAACGGGTAAGTATATGAGATGATGGACATGTTAAATGCTTCACTATTGTAACCTTTTTATGATGTATGTGTCTCCCATAACATCATGTTGCATAATTTAAATATACACAACAATATTTATTTAAAAAAAAAAAAAGGAAAGAAAATGGATTCCAGATGTATCCAAGACTGAATGAAAAAGACAAAGCTTTGGCAGCAGATAGATCTAGATACAAATCACAGCACTGTCACTTAGGAGAGGTTCGGCAAACTCTTTGTGCTCCAGTTTGTGTGTGTAAAATACAGACAATGATACCATGACTAAAGAGTAAAAACTTGGCTTAGTTGGCTTAGTCTTTTGTTCCTCAGATCTGAACAGATTCTGCTACAGAGGAGATGCTCAAGACCACTGATATAATGAATGTTCATAGGAAGAAACTTTGTAAAACATCTAGTTTCATTATCGGTACATAAAGTAGTAGGAACTCCAAAAATGGCAGAGACTGTCCCACTGACACTACTACCATCATCAATATCATCACAGTGTGATGTGGGTCTGTTTCTAATGAAGCCCTCCCTAAAACGTCCAGGAAGATTTTATCAGATTCATTACTCTACTCTATGTGCCTTAGGAATACAGAGTTCATAGCATCCTACAAAGAGAAAGAACCTGAGTTCAAATCCAACTTTGTCACCTGCTCACTGTACGACCTTAGAAAGCATACTTGATGTCTCTGAGCTTCTTGAGTTGTCACCTGAACATGTGAGCAATAAGATCCATCACACAGAGCTGCTGGGAAGGTTAGCGAAGAGACTATGCAAAAAAAGTGTCCAGTAGCACACCAGTTAAGTAATACAGATTCAGTGAATGTTAGTTTTGTTCCAGAGAGATAATTTAGAAATGCATTATTAAACTACAAAATTAATGAAGAGCTTAACTGTGGTTCAATGTTTCACGCTTTTTTTTAGTCATCTAGTCCAATAGGAATATCCACAATTAGAATAAAAGAAAGAAGCGATGCTGTTTAAGTTTGGTTTTATGTAATGGTCATGTAGGCATCCCCAAGGTGTCCCTTTTGCTGAGGCCCTTTGTCTCTCTACTGTGAAGAGGCTGGCTTATAATTCTTTTGGTTTCACAACTACCTAGAGGAGTTCTGAAGACAAGTGTCTAAAGATGAAACATGGCAGGAAAAATAATGCTGGGTTAATGTTTTTCTTTATCACAGAAGTTTGCCTTCTCCTTCAGGGGGTCTCAGTATGAACATGTTGTTCTTTCCCTTTCTGAAATAAGATGAAGGACAAAAAAGGCAAAGGAACTTGAGAGAAAGACTGACAAAGGGGAAAAATATCTTTTCCTCCCCCTTAATCAGTGATTTTGGCTCCTTGTCCAGATGCTTTGAGGCTCAGTCAACTATGAGATTCCAAAGAAAAGGCGGTGGGGAGGGGTGAGTAGAATCAAAGAGAAACACAGAACTCTGAAAATGTGCTGTCCCTATTACCCTGCTTTTCAATGTATCTTTATATTCCTATTGAATTATTCATTCACACCCACATTTGGTTGAACAGTGCCACCCCCAAATTTATATACACCAAGAACCTCAGATTATAACCTTATTTGTAAATAAAGTCTCACCAGATATAATTTTATAATTTGTTAAAATGAGGCCATATGTGATGAGTATGAGCACAAAATCCAATGACTGGTGTTTTTATAAGAAGAGAAGGCACACTATAATACACAGAGTGGAGCATGCCACATCAGGACATAGGCAGAGATTGGAATGATGCTACCACAAGTCAAGGCATACCAGGAGCCACCAGAAGGTGGAAGAGGCAAGGAAGTGCTCTCTCCTAGAGCCTTTGGAGAGAGTATAACCTGTTGACTCCTTAATTTTTTATTTTGATCTCCAAAATTGTGAGAGAAAAAGATTCTGTTGTTTTAAGCCATGAAGTGTATGACAATTTGTTATAGAAGACCTAGGAAAACATTATAATCAAATTTCTGTATAATTTTTCACAATATAAAGTGCCAAGGGGCAGTGACGGCCCAAGTCCTAATGATCTTTACTGTTTCTAAAAAAGAGACCCTAGGCCGGGCGCGGTGGCTCAAACCTGTAATCCCAGCACTTTGGGAGGCCGAGACAGGCAGATCATGAGGTCAGGAGATCGAGACCATCCTGACTAACATGGTGAAACCCCGTCTCCACTAAAAATAGGAAAAAAAATTAGCCGGGCGTGGTGGAGGGCACCTGTAGTCCCAGCTACTCGGGAGACTGAGGCAGGAGAATGGCCTAAACCCAGGAGGCGGAGCTTGCAGTGAGCTGAGATTGCACTACTGCACTCCAGCCTGGGTGACAGAGCGAGACTCCGTCTCAAAAAAAAAAAAAAAAAGAGACCCTAAAAGATAGAGGGAAGAGGCCGGGGTATATATGTCCATGATGAAATTATTTAACTATGTTTGGCAGGTAAGGGGAAGAATAAGGATTTTAGAGACAGACATACTGCATTTAAATCAGAGCTCTAACATGAGACAGCAGTAAGGTATCAATACATTTCTCACATCTGAGTCCCCACTTCCCCATATTTAAAGCACAGAGACAGCAATCTACTTTGTTTAGGAGTCGTATTAAGAAAAATATAAACTGGACAGCCGTTTGGGCAGACAGCGAGCTTGCTGCAGGAGTTTCTTTTTTTTTTTTAATTCTTATACTTTAAGTTCTAGGGTACATGTGCATAATGTGCAGGTTTGTTACATATGTATACTTGTGCCATGTTGGTGTGCTGCACCCATCAACTCCTCATTTATATCAGGTATAACTCCCAATGCAATCCCTCCCCTCTCCCCCCTCCCCATGATAGGCCCCGATGTGTGATGTTCCCCTTCCTGAGTCCAAGTGATGTCATTGTTCAGTTCCCACCTATGAGTGAGAACATGCAGTGTTTGGTTTTCTCTTCTTGTGATAGTTTGCTAAGAATGATGGTTTCCAGCTGCATCCATGTCCCTACAAAGGACGCAAACTCATCCGTTTTTATGGCTGCATAATATTCCATGGTGTATATGTGCCACATTTTCTTAATCCAGTCTGTCATAGATGGACATCTGGGTTGCTTCCAAGACTTTGCTATTGTGAATAGTGCCGCAATAAACATACGTGTGCATGTGTCTTTATAGCAGCATGATGTATAATCCAGTGGGTATATACCCAGTAGTGGGATGGCTGGGTCATATGGTACATCTAGATCTAGATCCTTGAGGAATCGACATACTGTTTTCCATAATGGTTGAACTAGTTTACAATCCCACCAACACTGTAAAAGTGTTCCTATTTCTCCACATCCTCTCCAGCACCTGTTGTTTCCTGACTTTTTAATGATTGCCATAGTAACTGGTGTGAGATGGTATCTCATTGTGGTTTTGATTTGCATTTCTCTGACGGCCAGTGATGATGAGCATTTTTTCATGTGTCTGTCGGCTGTATGAATGTCTTCTTTTGAGAAATGTCTGTTCATATACTTTGCCCACTTTTTGATGGGGTTGTTTGTTTTTTTCTTGTAAATTTGTTTGAGTTCTTTGTAGATTCTGGATATTAGCCCTTTGTCAGATGAGTAGATTGCAAAAATTTTCTCCCATTCTATAGGTTGCCTGTTCACTCTGATGGTAGTTTCTTTTGCTGTGCAGAAGCTCTTTATTTTAATAATATCCCATTTGTCAATTTTGGCTTTTGCTGCCATTGCAGCAAAAGACATGAAGTCCTTGCCCATGCCTATGTCCTGAATGGTACCACCTAGGTTTTCTTCTAGGGTTTTTATGGTATTAGGTCTAACATCTAAGTCTCTAATGCATCTTGAATTAATTTTCGTATAAGGAGTAAGGAAAGGATCCAGTTTCAGCTTTCTACTTATGGCTAGCCAATTTTCCCAGCACCATTTATTAAATAGGGAGTCCTTTCCCCATTTCTTGTTTCTCTCAGGTTTGTCAAAGATCAGATGGCTGTAGATGTGTGGTATTATTTCTGAGGACTCTGTTCTGTTCCATTGGTCTATATCTCTGTTTTGGTACCAGTACCATGCTGTTTTGGTTACGGTAGCCTTGTAGTATAGTTTGAAGTCAGGTAGCGTGATGCCTCCAGCTTTGTTCTTTTGACTTAGGATTGTCTTGGCAATGCGGGCTCTTTTTTGGTTCCATATGAACTTTAAAGCCGTTTTTTCCAATTCTGTGAAGAAACTCATTGGTAGCTTGATGGGGCTGGCATTGAATCTATAAATAACCTTGGGCAGTATGTCCATTTTCACGATATTGATTCTTCCTATCCATGAGCATGGTATGTTCTTCCATTTGTTTGTGTCCTCTTTGATTTCACTGAGCAGTGGTTTGTAGTTCTCCTTGAAGAGGTCGTTTACATCCCTTGTAAGTTGGATTCCTAGGTATTTTATTCTCTCTGAAGCAATTGTGAATGGAAGTTCATTCCTGATTTGGCTCTCTGTTTGTCTGTTACTGGTGTATAAGAATGCTTGTGATTTTTGCACATTAATTTTGTATCCTGAGACTTTGCTGAAGTTGCTTATCAGCTAAGGAGATTTTGGGCTGAGACAATGGGGTTTTCTAGATATACAATCATGTCATCTGCAAACAGGGACAATTTGACTTCTTCTTTTCCTAACTGAATACCCTTGATTTCTTTCTCTTGCCTGATTGCCCTAGCCAGAACTTCCAACACTATGTTGAATAGGAGTGGTGAGAGAGGGCATCCCTGTCTTGTGCCAGTTTTCAAAGGGAATTTTTCCAGTTTTTGCCCATTCAGTATGATATTGGCTGTGGGTATGTCATAAATAGCTCTTATTATTTTGAGGTACGTTCCATCAATACAGAATTTATGGAGCGTTTTTAGCATGAAGGGCTGTTGAATTTTGTCAAAAGCCTTTTCTGCATCTATTGAGATAATCATGTGGTTCTTGTCTTTGGTTCTGTTGATATGCTGGATTACGTTGATTGATTTGCGAATGTTGAACCAGCCTTGCATCCCAGGGATGAAGCCCACTTGATCATGGTGGATAAGCTTTTTGATGCGCTGCTGAATCCGGTTTGCCAGTATTTTATTGAGGATTTTTGCATCGATGTTCATCAGGGAGATTGGTCTAAAATTCTCTTTTTTTGTTGTGTCTCTGCCAGGCTTTGGTATCAGGATGATGCTGGCCTCATAAAATGAGTTAGGGAGGATTCCCTCTTTTTCTATTGATTGGAATAGTTTCAGAAGGAATGGTACCAGCTCCTCTTTCTACCTCTGGTAGAATTCAGCTGTGAATCCATTTGGTCCTGGACTTTTTGTGGTGGGTAGGCTATTAATTATTGCCTCAATTTCAGAGGCTGCTATTGGTCTATTCAGGGATTCAACTTCTTCCTGGTTTAGTCTTTGAAATGTGTAAGTGTCCAGGAAATTATCCATTTTTTCTAGATTTTCTAGTTGATTTGCGTAGAGGTGTTTATAGTATTCTCCGATGGCAGTTTGTATTTCTGTGGGGTCGGTGGTGATATCCCCTTTATCATTTTTAATTGTGTCTATTTGATTCTTCTCTCTTTTCTTCTTTATTAGTCTTGCTAGCGGTCTGCCAATTTTGTTGATCTTTTCAAAAAACCAACTCCTGGATTCATTGATTTTTTGGAGGGTTTTTTGTGTCTCTATCTTCTTCAGTTCTGCTCTGATCTTAGTTATTTCTCGTCTTCTGCTAGCTTTTGAGTGTGTTTGCTCTTGCCCCTCTAGTTCTTTTAATTGTGATGTTAGAGTGTCAATTTTAGATCTTTCCAGCTTTCTCTTGTGGGCATTTAGTGCTATAAATTTCCCTCTACACACTGCTTTAAATGTGTCCCAGAGATTCTGGTATGTTGTATCTTTGTTCTCATTGGTTTCAAGGAACATCTTTATTTCTGCCTTCATTTCGTTATGTACCCAGTAGTCATTCAGGAGCAGGTTGTTCAGTTTCCATGTAGTTGAGCGGTTTTGATTGAGTTTCTTAGTCCTGAGTTCTAGTTTGATTGCACTGTGGTCTGAGAGACAGTTTGTTATAATTTCTGTTCTTTTACATTTGCTGAGGAGTGCTTTACTTCCAATTATGTGGTCAATTTTGGAATAAGTGCGATGTGGTGCTGAGAAGAATGTATATTCTGTTGACTTGGGGTGGAGAGTTCCATAGATGTCTATTAGGTCCGCTTGGTGCAGAGATGAGTTCAATTCCTGGATATCCTTGTTAACTTTCTGTCTCGTTGATCTGTCTAATGTTGACAGTGGAGTGTTGAAGTCTCCCATTATTATTGTATGGGAGTCTAAGTCTCTTTGTAAGTCTCTAAGGACTTGCTTTATGAATTTGGGTGTTCCTGTATTGGGTGCATATATATTTAGGATAGTTAGCTCTTCCTGTTGAATTGATCCCTTTACCATTATGTAATGGCCTTCTTTGTCTCTTTTGATCTTTGATGGTTTAAAGTCTATTTTATCAGAGACTAGGATTGCAACCCCTGCTTTTTTTTGTTCTCCATTTGCTTGGTAGATCTTCCTCCATCCCTATATTTTGAGCCTATGTATGTCTCTGCATGTGAGATGGGTCTCCTGAAGACAGCAGACTGATGGGTCTTGACTCTTTATCCAGTTTGCCAGTCTGTGTCTTTTAATTGGAGCATTTAGTCCATTAACATTTAAGGTTAATATTGTTATGTGTGAACTTGATCCTGCCATTATGATATTAACTGGTTATTTTGCTCGTTAGGTGATGCAGTTTCTTCCTAGCCTCGATGGTCTTTACATTTTGGCCTGTTTTTGCAATGGCTGGTACCGGTTGTTCCTTTCCATGTTTAGGGCTTCCTTCAGGGTCTCTTGTAAGGCAGGCCTGGTGGTGACAAAATCTCTAAGCATTTGCTTATCTGTAAAGGATTTTATTTCTCCTTCACTGATGAAACTTAGTTTGGCTGGATATGAAATTCTGGGTTTAAAATTCTTTTCCTTAAGAATGTTGAATATTGGCCCCCACTCTCTTCTGGCTTGTAGAGTTTCTGCCGAGAGGTCTGCTGTTAGTCTGATGGGCTTCCCTTTGTGGGTAACCTGACCTTTCTCTCTGGTTGCCCTTAACATTTTTTCCTTCATTTCAACTTTGGTGAATCTGGCAATTATGTGACTTGGAGTTGCTCTTCTCGAGGAGTATCTTTGTGGCGTTCTCTGTATTTCCTGAATTTGAATGTTGGCCTGCCCTACTAGGTTGGGGAAGTTCTCCTGGATGACATCCTGAAGAGTGTTTTCCAACTTGGTTCCATTTTCCCCCTCACTTTCAGGCACCCCAATCAGATGTAGATTTGGTCTTTTTACATAATCCCATACTCCTTGCAGGCTTTGTTCATTTCTTTTTCTTCTTTTTTCTTTTGGTTTCTCTTCTTGCTTCATTTCATTCATTTGATCCTCAATCGCTGATACTCTTTCTTCCAGTTGATCGAGTCGGTTACTGAAGCTTGTGGATTTGTCACGTATTTCTCGTGTCATGGTTTTCATCTCTGTCATTTCATTTATGACCTTCTCTGCATTAATTATTCTAGCTATCAATTCTTCCACTCTTTTTTCAAGATTTTTAGTTTCTTTGCGCTGGGTACGTAATTCCTCCTTTAGCTCTGAGAAGTTTGATGGACTGAAGCCTTCTTCTCTCATCTCGTCAAAGTCATTCTCTGACCAGCTTTGATCCGTTGCTGGCGATGGGCTGCGCTCCTTTGCCGGGGGAGATGCGCTCTTATTTTTTGAATTTCCAGCTTTTTTCCCCTGCTTCTTCCCCATCTTTGTGGTTTTATCTGCTTCTGGTCTTTGATCGTGGTGACGTACTGATGGGGTTTTGGTATAGGTGTTCTTCCTGTTTGATATTTTTCCATCTAATAGTCAGGACTCTCAGCTGTAGGTCTGTTGGAGATTGCTTGAGGTCCACTCCAGAGCCTGTTTGCCTGGGTATCAGCAGCAGAGGTTGCAGAAGATACAATATTGCTGAACAGGAAGTGTACCTGTCTGAATCTTACTTTGGAAGCTTCCTCTCAGGGGTGTACTGCACCCTGCGAGGTGTGGGGTGTCAGACTGCCCCCAGTGGGGGATGTCTCCCAGTTAGGCTACTCAGGGGTCAGGCACCCACTTGAGCAGGCAGTCTGTCCGTTCTCAGATCTCAACCTCCGTGTTGGGAGATCCACTGCTCTCTTCAAAGCTGTCAGACAGAGTCGTTCGCGTCTGCACAGGCCTCTGCTGCTTCCCCTGTTGTTTTTTTAGCTGCGCCCTGTCCCCAGAGGTGGAGTCTACAGAGACAGGCAGCTTTCCTTGAGCTGCTGTGAGCTCCACCCAGTTCGAGCTTCCCAGCGGCTTTGTTTACCTACTTAAGCCTCAGCAACGGCGGGCGCCCCTCCCCCAGCCTCGCTGCTGCCTTGTGGTTAGATCGCAGACTGCTGTGCTAGCAATGAGGGAGGCTCTGTGGCCGTGGGACCCTCCTGGCCAGGTGTGGGTATAGTCTCCTGGTGTGCCCGTTTCCTTAAAGCGCAGTATTGGGGTGGGAATTACCCGATTTTCCAGGTGTTGTGTGTCTCAGTTCGCCTGGCTAGGAAAAGGGATTCCCTTCCCCCTTGCGCTTCCCAGGTGAGGCGATGCCTCGCTCTGCTTCAGCTCTCGCTGGTCGGGCTGCAGCAGCTGACCAGCATCGATTGTCCGGCACTCCCCAGTGAGATGACCCCAGCACCTCCGTTGAAAATGCAGAAATCACCGGTCTTCTGTGTCGCTCGCGCCGGGAGTTGGAGACTGGAGCTGTGCCTATTCAGCCATCTTGCTCCGCCCAGGAGTTTCTTTTTTTCATATCCCAGTGACACCTGGATCACCGGCGAGACAGAATTGTTGACTCCCCTGGAAAGGGGCTGAAGCCAGGGAGCCAAATGGCCTACGTACGTGGATCCCGCCCCCACAGAGCCCAGCAATCTAAGGGCAACTGACTTGAAATTCTCGCTGCAAGCACAGCAGTTGGAAGTCCACCTGGGATGCTCAAGTTTGGTGGGGGGAATGGACTGCCATTACTGAGGCTTTGGTAGTCGGTTTTACCCTCACAGTGTAAACAAAGCCTCAGGGAAGTTCCAACTGGGTGGAGCCCTCTGCAGCTCAGCAAAGCCACTGTAGCCAGACTGCCTCTCTAGATTCCTCCTCTCTGGGTAGGGCATCTCTGAAAAACAGGCAGCAGCCCCAGTCAGGGGCTTATACATAAAAGCCCCATCTCCCTGGGACAGAGCACCTGGGGGAAGGGGCGGCTGTGGGTGCATCTTCAACAGACTTAAACGTCCCTGCCTGACAGCTCTGAATAGAGCAGCAAATCTCCCAGCACACCATTCAAGCTCTGCTAAGGGTCAGACTGCCTCCTCAAGTAGGTCCTTGACCCCCATGTCTCCTGACTGGGAGACACATCCCAGCAGGGGCTGACAGATACCTCATACAGGAGATCTCCAGCTGGCATATGATGGGTACCCTTCTGGGATAAAGCTTCCAGAGAAAGGAACAGGCAGCAATCTTTGCTGTTCTGCAGCTTCCGTTGGTGATACCCAGGCAAAGAGGGTCTGGAGTGGACCTCCAGAAAACTATAGCAAACCTGCAGCAGAGGGGCCTGATCATTAGAAGGAGAACTAACAAACAGAAAGGATTAGCATCAAATCCACAAAAAGGACCTCCACTCAGAAACCCCATCTGAAGGTCACCAATATCAAAGAACAAAGGTAAATAAATACACAAAGATGGGGGAGAAAACAGCGCAAAAAGACTGAAAATTCCAGAAAAAAGAATTCTTCTTCTCCAAAGGATCACAACTCCTGGCCAGCAAAGGAACAAAACTGAATGGAGAATGAGTATGACAAATTCAGAGAAGCAGGCTTCAGAAGGTGGGTAATAACAAACTCCTCCGAGCTAAAGGAGCATGTTCTACTCCAATGCAAGGAAGCTAGGAACCTTGAAAAAAGGTTAGAGGAATTGCTAACTAGAATAACCAGTTTAGAGAAGAATATAAATGACCTGATGGAGCTGAAAAACACAGCAAAAAAAACTTTGTGAAGTATACACTAGTATCAATAGCTGAACAGATCAAGCAGAAGAACGCATATCAGAGATTGAAGATCAACTTAATGAAATAAAGTGTGAAGACAAGATTAGAGAAAAAAGAATGAAAAGGAACGAATAAAGCCTCCAAGAAATATGAGACTGTGTGAAAACACTAAATCTACATTTGATTGGTGTACCTGAAAGTGATGGGGAAATGGAACCAAGTTGGAAAACACTTTTCAGGATATTTTCCGGGAGAACTTTCCCAACCTACCAAGACAGGCCGACATTCAAATTCAAGAAATACAGAGAACACCACAAAAATACTCCTCGAGAAGAGCAACCCCAAGACACATAATTGTCAGATTCACCAAGGTTAAAATGAAGGAAAATATGTTAAGGGCATCCAGAAAGTAAGGTTGGGTTACCCCACAAAGGGAAGCTCATCAGACTAACTGTGGATCTCCCTGCAGAAACCCTACAAGCCATAAGAGAGAGGGGGCAAATATTCAACATTCTTAGAGAAACGAATTCTCAACCCAGAATATCATCTCCAGCCAAACTAAGCTTCATAAGCAAAGGAAAAATAAAATACTTTACAGACAAGCAAATGCTGTGAGATTTTTGTCACCACCAGGCCTGCCTTACAAGAGCTCCTGAAGGAAGCACTAAACATGGAAAGGAACAACTGGTACCAGCCACTGCAAAAACATACCAAATTGTAAAGACCATTGACACTATGAAGAAACTGCATCACCTAACAGGAAAAATACCCAGATGGCATCATAATAACAGGATAAAATTCACACATAACAATATTATCCTTAAATGAAAATGGGCTAAAATGTCCCAATTAAAAGACACAAACTGGCAAATTGGATAAAGAGCCAAGACCCACTGGTGTGCTGTATTCAGAAGACCCATCGCACATGCAAAGACACATAGGCTCAAAATAAAGGGATGGAGGAATATTTACCATGCAAATTGAAAGCAGAAAAAAAAGCAGGGGTTGCAATCCTAGACTCTGATAAAAAAGACTTTAAACCAACAAAGATCAAAAGAGACAAAGAAGGGCATTACATAATGGTAATGGGATCAATGCAACAAGAAGAGCTAACTATCCTAAATATATATGAACTCAATACAGGAGCACCCAGATTCAAAAAGCAAGTTCTTCGAGACCTACAAAGAGATTTAGACTCCCACACGATAATAGTGAGAGACTTTAACAACCCACTGTCCATATTAGACAGATCAATGAGACAGAAAATTAACAAGGATATTCAGGACTTGAACTCAGCTCTATACCAAGGGGACCTAACAGACATCTACAGAAATCACCACCTCAAATAAACAGAATATATATTTTTCTCAGCACCACATCACACTTATTCTAAAATTGACCACATAATTGGAAGTAAAATACTCCTCAGCAAATGCAAAAGAACAGAAGTCATAACAGTCTCTCAGAGCACAATGCAATCAAATAAGAACTTAGGAATAAGAAACTCACTCAAAACCACACAACTACATGGACATTGAACAATGTGCTACCGAATGACTACTGGGTAAATAACAAAATTAAGGCAGAAATAAATAAGTTCTTTGAAAACAATGAGAATAAAGATACAACATACCAGAATCTCTAGGACACAGCTAAAACAGTGTTTAGAGGGAAATTTATACCACTAAATGCCCACAAGGTAAAGCAGGAAAGATCTAAAATGACTCACACATTACAATTAAAAGAACTAGAGAAGCAAGAACAAACAAATTTAAAAGCTAGCAGAAGATGAGAAATAACTAAGATCAGAGCAGAACTGAAGGAGATAGAGACAGGAAAAACCCTTCAAAAAACGAATCTAGGAGCTGGTTTTTTGAAAAGATCAACAAAAAAGATAGACCACTAGCCAGACTACTGAAGAAGAAGTAAGAGAAGAATCAAATAGATGCAATAAGAAATGATAAAGGGGATATCACCACTGATCCCACAGAAATGCAAACTACCATCAGAGAATACTATAAACATCTCTATGCAAATAAACTAGAAAATCTAGAAGAAATAGATAAATTCCTGGACACATACACTCTCCCAAGTCTAAATCAGGAAGAAGTTTAATTCCTGAATAAACCAATAACAAGTTCTGAAATTGAGGCAGTAATTAATAGACTACCAACCAAAAAAAGTCCAGGGCCAGACAGATTCACAGCCGAATTCTACCAGAAGTACAACGAGGAACTAGTACCATTCCTTCTGAAACTATTCCAAACAAAAGAAAAAGACGGAATCCTCTCTAATTCATTTTATGAGGCCAGCATCCTCCTGAAACCAAAATCGGGCAGAGACACAACAAAAAATAAATAAAATTTCAGGCCAATATCCCTGATGAACATCGATAAGAAAATCCTCAAGAAAATACTGGCAAACTGAATCCAGCAGCATATCAAAAAGCTTAGCCAACATGATCAAGTTGACTTCATCCCTGAAATACAAGGTTGGTTCAACATACGCAAATCAATAAACGTAATCCATCACATAAACAGAACCAAAGACAAAAACCACATGATTATCTCAATAGATGCAGAAAAGGACCTCGACAAAATTCAACAGCCCTTCATGCTAAAAACTCTAAATAAATTAGGTATTGACGGAATGTATCTCAAAATAATAAGAGCTATTTATGACAAACCCACAGCCAATATCATACTGAATGGGCAAAAGCTGGAAGCATTCCCTTTGAAAACCAGCACAAGACAAGGATGCCCTGTCTCACCACTCCTATTCAACATAGTATTGGAAGTTCTGGCCAGGGCAATCAGGCAACGTAAAGAAATAAAAGGTATTCAAATAGGAAGAGAGGAAGTCAAATTGTCTCTGTTTACAGGAGACATGATTGTATATTTAGAAAACCCCATCATCTCAGCCCAAAATCTCCTTAAGCTGATAAACAATTCAGCAAAATCTCATGATACAAAATCAATGTGCAAACATCACAAGTATTACTATACACTAATAATAGACAAACAGAGAGCCAAATCATGAGTGAACTCCCATTCACAATTGCTACAAAGAGAAGAAAATACCTAGGAATACAACTTATAGGAGATGTGAAGGACCTCTTCAAGGAGAACTATAAACCACTGCTCAAGGAAGTAAGAGAGGACACAAACAAATGGAAAACATTTCATGGTCATGAATAGGAAGAATCAATATCTTGAAAATGGTCACACTGTCTAAAGTAATTTATAGATTCAATGCTATACCCATCAAACTACCATTGACTTTCTTCACAGAATTAGAAAAAAACTACTTTAAATTTCATATGGAACCAAGAAAAGCCCGCATAGACAAGACAATCCTAAGCAAAAAGAACAAAGCTGGAGGCATCACGTTACCTGACTTCAAAGTATACTACAAGGCTACAGTAACCAAAACAGCATGGTACTGGTATCAAAACAGAGATATAGACCAATGGAACAGAACGGAGGCCTCAGAAATAACACCACACACCTACAACCATCTGATTTTGACAAACCTGACAAAAACAAGCAATGGAGAAGGAATTTCCTATTTAATAAATGGTGTTGGGTAAACCGGCTAGCCATATGAAGAAAGCTGAAACTTGACCCCTTCCTTACACCTTATACAAAAATTAACTCAAGATGGATTAAAGACTTAAACTTAAGACCTAAAACCATAAAAACCCTACAAGAAAACCTAGGCAATACCATTCAAGACATAGGCATGGGCAAAAACTTCATGACTAAAACACTGCTTCATGACTAAAAGCAATGGCAACAAAAGCCAAAATTGACAAATGTGATCTAATTAAACTAAAGAGCTTCTGCACAGGAAAAGAAACTATCATCAGATTGAACATGCAACCTACAGAATGGGAGAACATTTCTGCAATCTATCCATCTGATAAGCAGCTAATATCTAGAATCTACAAATAACTTAAACAAATTTACAAGAAAAAAATCAAAAAGTTAAGCAAGGGATGTGAACAGACACTTCTCAAAAGAAGACATTTATGCAGCCAACAAACATGAAAAAAAGCTCATCACTGGTCATTAGAGAAATGCAAATCAAAACCACAATAAGATACCGTCTCATGCCAGTTAGAATGGTGATCATTAAAAAGTCAGGAACAACAGATGCTGGAGAGGATGTGAAGAAATAGGAAAGCTTTACACTGTTGGTGGGAGTGTAAATTAGTTTAAACATTGTGAAAGACAGTGTAGTGATTCCTAAAGGATCTAGAAGTAGGAATATCATTTGACCCAGCGATTCCATTACTGGGTATATACCCAAAGGATTGTAAATCATTCTACTATAAAGACACATGCACACCTATGTTCACTGCAGCACTGTTCACAATAGCAAAGACTTGGAACCAACCCAAATGCCCATCAATGATAGAATGAGTAAAGAAAATGTGGCACATATACACCATGGAATACTATGCAGCCATAAAAAAGGATGGGTTCATGTCCTTTGCAGGGACATGCATAAAGCTGGAAACCATCATTCTCAGCAAACTAACACAAGAACAGAAAACCAAACACCGCATGTTGTCACTCATAAGCGGGAGTTGAACAATGAGAACACATGGACACAGGGAAGGGAACATCACACACCAGGGCCTGCCAGCGGGGGCAGGGTGATAGGGGAGGGATAGCATTAGGAGAAATACCTAATGTAGATCACAAGTTGATGGGTGCAGCAAACCACCATGGCACGTATATACCTGCGTAACAAACCTGTACATTCTGGACATGTACCCCAGAACTTGAAATATAATTTAAAAAAAAGAAAAATATAGTTTTCAAGGTTTGCACAGTACCCAATGTATCATAGATGCTTCATAATTGATAGCTTTTTTTTAACTAGCCAGACTCAAACTACAAAAGATAGAAAACTAGAAAAGATATGACAAACCAACTACCAAAGGGAATGCAACCTTAGAAATATAAAACTATGTACTTACTGAGATTGCAAGAGTGGTAACAGAATCTGTTTCTGCTGCCTCAACCATCTGATGAGTTTTCCTAGGAATACATATTGGCCGGGCGCAGTGGCTCAAGCCTGTAATCCCAGCACTTTGGGAAGCCGAGACGGGCGGATCACGAGGTCAGGAGATCGAGACCATCTTGGCTAACACGGTGAAACCCCGTCTCTACTAAAAAATACAAAAAAAAAACTAGCCGGGCGAGATGGTGGGCTCCTGTAGTCCCAGCTACTCAGGAGGCTGAGGCAGGAGAATGGCATAAACCCGGGAGGCAGAGCTTGCAGTGAGCTGAGATCCGGCCACTGCACTCTAGCCTGGGCGACAGAGCGAGACTCCGTCTCAAAAAAAAAAAAAAAAAAAAAAAACCTAGGAATACATATTAAAAATAAAGGCCCTGGAGCTTAGGAAGTTATTAGGTTTTCCCAGACACGCGTCCTGGAGGGTACTCTGTCTTGGTTGAACACCTGTAAGTTGTTGTTGCCCTTTTTCCTCTTTGTTGCTAACAGAGTCTACCTACAGAGCTGACTGGAAGCCCAATGGATTTAAGGTAAGTGTGCTAGGAGGTGTCTGTGATTGATTCCTTCCATAAATGAAGAGGAAGAATAAAAGAAAGAAGAAGAGGGGTAGTAAGAAGAACAAGATAAATATATCATGATAATTGTATGGCCCTCTCTCTGCCCTTGGGTTTGCCTATTTATTTTTTTTCCCCAGACCACATGTAAAAAGAATAGATAAAAAACTGACTTTAACCATATACTAGTACAATAAATACAATGGTGAAGACAGACACTGGCCCTGCCTTGCTGGATCCTACAATCTAGAGACAAAAATAGGCCATTCTAATCCCAGATAACAAATGCTAGGCCAAGAGGCAGGCATGGTGCATGGGGCCATAATAACACACAGCAGAGGAACATAATCCAGGTGAAGGGTCAGAAGGGACTTTCTAGAGGAAGTGACCCTTAATGAAAGGATTGGATAGGAGTTAGCCAAGAAAAATGAGGCAGGGGATAGACTTTGAAAATAAATGCTGATTTCCAAATGCCAAAGCAACACCAGATCTCACACAGTGAGTCACTGCACTACGGTGATATATTTATGAAAATTGCTCCAGTGAAACCTGGGATAGAAATGCAGGGCAAATAACCCCGTTTATACACAAAATGTGCACACTATGGGCCAATGTTGCTTTCCAAAGGAAAATTAAGCTGCCTGACAGCAGTCTGATGCACCTGTCTCTCTACCAGTGATTGAGCTCCTGATGTTCACAGGTAGTAACAAATATCATTTTCTTTTCTATGTCTGTGCCAGATTTTCCAAAAATTGACATCATAATATCTCCCACTCTCTATGCTGTTTTTCAGTGTAACCTTGCCCTCCTCCATCAAGAGGTCAAATCTAATTGCCCTCCTTTTGAATCTGGACTGGCCTTAGAAATGTGTTTGTAACCGACAGAATGTGGCCATATTACTTCCAAGGCGGTGAGAAGTCTGGAAGCTTCTAGAACGTTCATTGTCTGGATGCTCCATCTCGGGACACTGACTCTCAGAACCCAGCTTCCACACTGTAAAAAGCCAAGAACATGTGGAGAGGCACATGGAAGTGCTCTAGTTGATAGCCCCAGCTGAGTCCAGCCTTGGAGGATATCAACCAAGCACTGAAAATATGCGGAAAGAAGCCTTCAGTTGATTCTATTTCCCAGCTTTAAAAGTGCCCTCAGCACTTGAAGTTCTTCCCACTGAGGCCCGGATATCAAGGAGATACAAGCCATCCCTTCTGGGCTGTAACTGAATTGCTAACCCACAGAATGTATAAGCACAGTAAAATGGCAGTTGTTTGATACCAATAAGTTCGAGGTAGTCATTACAAAGCAATAGATGCAATTGATACAATCAGGATGATATCCCCAGCTCCAAGCCAAGGGTATGATATGAAACAGAAGTTCAATGAGATTTTGTAGAACTGGGTTGAAATGAAAATTAAAGTGCCTAGAAGGACTCTCTGTTTGTTCCTCTGAGACAGTCTCCCATCGTTAAAGTGAGGTGTATTAAAGGATGCCTCACTATTTATCAGTTGCCTCACACTGCCTTTACTCAGCAGTCTTCAATTATCACCTAATATAGACCCTAAAATAAATCCAAAGAAGGGGCAATTTTGCAGTATTCAAAATGTATTTTCATCAACATCAACTCAGTAATTGCCCTGGGAACGTCAATGCATCTGTTGATAGCACTGTCAAAAGCTGTCACCAAATTCTACATCCAGTTCCTCTGGCTGAGGCTGTCTAACGGCCTATTAACAACAGAGGAAATAGAAAAATCATACCAAGAAAGCTACAGGTTTTTTATTTATTTATTTTTTTTCTGGAGAATTTACAGAAACCCAGAAGCATAGGAAACAAGATTTTGTTCTTCCTAGAGAAAGTACAGTAATTACAAATCTGAACTCTGGACATATAATCCTGAGTTAAAATCTCAGCTCTGCTACTTAATGACTGTGAACTTATTCATGTTTTCATATGTTATCTGTCACACTGTTTCTCCTTTAGTTAAAGAAAGAAAAAGGCTGGCATAAGAATTAAATAAGACTGGTCGGGTGCGGTGGCTCACACCTGTAATCCCAGCACTTTGGGAGGCCAAGGTGGGCGGATCACAAGATCAGGAGTTCGAGACCAGCCTGGCCAATAATGGTGTATGGTGAAACCTCATCTCTACTAAAAATACAAAAATCAGCTGGGTATGGTGGCAGGCACCTGTAGTCCCAGATACTTGGGAGGCTTAGGCAGGAGAATTGCTTGAAACTGGGAGGTAGAGGTTGCAGTGAGCCAAGATAGCACCACTACACTCCAGCCTGGGCAACAGAGAAAGACTCCATCTCAAAAAAAAAAAAAAAAAAAAAAAAAAAATTTAATAAGAACATGGGTATGTGAAGTTATTCAAATATTTGTGACATATCTCTTAAGTGCCTGTGCTATTTTAAGTCTAGAAAACAAAATGGTGAACCAATGAAACAAATCTCCTGCTGTAATAGAGCTCACATTCTAGCAGGAGAGACAAACAATAAATAAATATGTAAAGTAACATGTAATATATAATTAAGGGTAGTGATCATTAATATGGAAAAATAAAGCAGAGTAAGGGGATGGAGAGTGATGGGGTTACTAAAGTAGATAGAGAGGTCTGGAGAAGGTTTTCTGAGGACACATAAATTTGAAGACTTAGATGAAATGCAGAAATAAACCATACAATTATCCTGGGGTGTTCCCAGGATAGCATTCTAGCTAGAGGAATGCCAAGACAAATGCTTAAGGTGGGAAAAGGAAAAGCAAGAAGGCCTGGGTAGCAGGAGTGGAGTGAGAAAATGGGATTAAGGTAGGAAATGATATCTCCAAGGTGACCATAGGTGAAATCAGGTAGGTCCTTTTAAGCCATCTGGATTATATTCTCAGTATGGTAGGAAGCCACTGGTGGGTTTTCCATCAACCTCTACAAGAATTGCTTAGCACAGTACCTGGCATATCATAGCACATGCTCAGCAAGTGGCTGGGCTGTCACATTCTTAGGGACTAGGGCCAAAGCAGGACAGCAGAAACACATTCTTCACCAGCAACAGTGAGTCCAGCCTCCACTTATGTAGCAAATGTTAAGGTCAGAGTGTACAACTTGCAGGCTACAAGCGGGGCTGACAATTCAGATCATACACACAAGATGTAGAAACAAGAAAATCAAATAACCCTAAGGGAACGTCAAGCATTCTGCTTTGACTCAGACTACATGGGTTTGTTCTTCAGAAAAATCCAAGGTGGGAGGTAATAACACTTCATGCTGAAAAATAGTATTACTTGCGTATGGCTGAGTCACTGAATAAACTGTGAGCTTGTTGAGGCTATGACCAGCCCTTGCTTTGGTGCTCGGCCCCAGGACCTAGAGCTGTATTGTCCCATATGGCAGTCACCAGCCTCAAATGACCATTGAGCCCTTCAAATATGGCTTGCATGGATTGAGATGTGCTACAGGTATAAGATATACACTCAATTTCAGAGACTTAGTTCCAAAAAGAAGAATGTAAAATATCTCATTAATAATATTTATACTGACTACATATTGAAATAATATTTGGATATATTATATTAGGTTAAAAATACTTTAAAATTTAACTGCCCCCTTTTTTTTACTTTTCTTAATGTGGCTAACAAAATTATATCTGTATCTTGCATTATATAATCTATTGGACTCTGCAGAGCAGGTGTGAAGTAAATGTGGGAAGGAAGAAAATGAAGGAATAGGACTATCTCTAAGATTTTTGCAATCTTAATTAGAGGTGGAAAACGGGTTTTATCTTGAAAGTCAGATCTGACTGTCTGATAGTTGTTGCCCCATGCTACTATATTAGAAAGGACTTGAGACCAAACTCAGGTTCAGTAAGGAGAGTGCTTTATGATTATAATTTATAAGATTTGACATTGGATACCAGAGACAACCATGACAGCCTTCATACCATGTATTGTTTATTCTTATATGGGAATAATAATAATAGCAATAATTGCTTAAGCACGCATTTTTTACTGGGCATGTGCTGAGCATTTATTCTTGCTGGACCTTTCCCACAGACAATTTTATTCTTTACAACAACCTTGAAAGGTAGTATTTTTTTCCCAGTGAAAAATAAAGCATAGAGACGTTCCTTAAACTAATAAAGAAAAGTCCAAGAATTAAACGCAGCATAACATCTCCCCGATGCTCACACTCTAGTCATAACCGGTTATGAACAGGCATTACCTCTTGATAACAAAAATTGTTGGCTGGGATGCTCATTGCTAGCATGGATCTCTGTAATTGGCTTACTCCTCAGTGGTTGGTGTATGCCAACCCCTAGACATGGGTCTGTGCTGAACACCTTTTGCATATGATATAGTTGTATCCATGGAGAGAATCCTCAACAGTTTACCCCATCTTGGAAAGTTTATCAAATCAGTGGTTCTCAAACTCTGATATGCATCAGAATCATTTTCGAAGGCTTATTAAAATGCAGATTTCTGGGCCCTACCCCTAAAAACTTGCTGGTTCGGTAGGTCTTGCTTAGGGCCTGAGGATTTGGATTTCTAATAAGTTCCCAAGTGATGCTGATATTGCTGATCTAGGAGCCACACTTTGAGAATCCAGAGTGTGAACTAGCATCCCAATCTTCTTGGCCATATATTAAATCATCTGGGGTATTTTTTTAAATGAACCAATGCCCAGCCCTAGACCAGACCAGATCAACTAAATCAGAATCTCTATGGTGGGGTCTAGACATATGCATTTTTAAAATCTCTTCCAGAAAGAAATGAAGGTTGAGGACCACTGAGCAACCTGGTCCTCCTTTCTAGCTCTTCCAAAAGATAAAATTAGGAAAAAATAACCAAGCCCATTCCAGTCAGAAGCCGAGCCTTGATTGATTCGTTGTGGACAGATGCCAACTTCAGGGCTATGTTAGAACCCGGAGGTGAAGGGGCAGATGTCAGCATGGGTGCTAGAGAGTCCGGAGGCCACAGGGTAGGCCTCCAGAAGGCAGACGCAGAGTCCCTAGAAATGCCATCTGGTAACTGATATTATGAGAATTCACAAGTCTATCCTTTAGAGAGATTTTAACAGTGACTAAAAGTTAATATGTGTTCCGTCACTGTCATTTCCTTCATAGCCAGAGAATCTTCCAATGTGAAGGACACTAACATTATAATCATCATCTGGCTCAACAGGAATAAAATGTGATGGAATAGAGATGATCCGCAACTGTGAGACTCCTCAAAGATGAAACCCATTGTAACTAGCATCTAATCCTCTGAAATCTACAAAGATAAGAATTTCAAGTGTAAACATTGTGAAATATTTTTTCCATCAAAGTGAGACAAACCCTAGGAATTCTAAAAATCAGATACTGACTTCTCCTTTTGCAATGCCAACAATGAAACCAGCAATCTCTAAAACCTTCTTTTTATCCCTGTCACTCAAAAGGAAAAATCAAGAACATCAAATGAAATGACTTATCTGTGAAAGTTTTTGGTGTTTGGTAACCTTGCAGAAGCACAAATCAAAACTTCCCAGCATCTCCTAGTCACAAACTTCCCTAAACATTTCCACTTTAAATGTACTTACAGAATGATTTTTTTCCTCTATAAATACACTTTATCCTCTTTTCCAAAGCTTCTTTATTGCCTGATGGCTATGTGAAGATGCTGACTGGTTCTAAAATGCAAATAAATTTTCAAATATTTATTGATTTTATTTTTCAAGATGCCAATGACAAAAATGCCATATATATATATATGCCATACATATATATATATATGCTGTTCTCTACATGGTCTGCATTCAGACACAGCCCTTATCCAGTTCTTGAAAAATTACTCAGTTTCCACACATTTGCTGTGTCATCTCAGGAGGTTCTTGCATGCTTTATTTCTGATTGACCTAAGATTATCAAAACTGCTGAACATTACAAATTTAAAGTTTTCTGTCCTATTCCATCCTCCTTGACAGGAACCCCATTCTTGGACAAAACAGATCAACTATTTGCAACATTAAAAATTACCCCATTTACCTATTCCATCTAAATTTTTGGATTTTCACATATTAGTTAGTAGTCATATAACCAGATTTCCCCCCTCACCTATCCTGCAATACCTCACGTTTAAAAGAACAGGAGAGATAACAAAAAGCAAACTGTTAAGTTAGGGATTAGAGTCATATTCATTGTAACCATTACATTTTGTAAATGGTTTTCACTTCTTAGTGATAAATGGCTTTAAAACAATCATTAAAATCCTACAAAAACCCCAGTCATTAAACACTCCATGATATCCACCTTGCTCTTTCTCTCGACACTGGAAAATGAATGAGCACATTCTGCGATAAGTTTGCCCCAATGGGGAGCTGAAACCATCTCAAATGCTTGGTCCAATGTAACCTGTATTGACTAGACTAATTGCATGCCCAGAAAAAAGCGGCCACACTCCTTCCTTTAGCAGTCTTTTTAAGTTTCTTCTATGCCCTGGTATAGAATTTAAGCAAACCTCTACTTCATAAAATTTCCACAGGAAACATCAGTTTGAAAAATCTGCCACTACAAAACGTGCCCTTTAACTGTGCCCAAGAGTCAACTGAAAAATAAGATAATGAAAACAATATATCTGTTAATAGAACAGTGCATCATACTGCCACATGTTTATGAAAATGAAAATAGTGATAAGCAATTACAGTAATAGCCTAATGCTCACTTTTCATTGCATATACATACACTCACTGACCTCAGTAAAGGAATACTTCAAACAGTGAGAAGAATAAATCTTAATTTTATCTGCCTGAATTTACTTATTTAAATGTATAATCAATCAAAATTAACGATAAATATTTGGAATACTTAATCATTAGCATACAGAACAACGAGAACTTTGACATCCCACTTACTAAAAATTAATATGCCTTTTAAAATATTCAAAATGTGTTTTAGAGGAGCTCTGATAATTATATCCTGGCCAAATATGTGATTCTTCCACTTTATCTGTAGTTCAATTAAATAAATATTATTGTGCTTACATTTAGACATTATAAGCAAAGGTTGCAATTAAAAGATAACACACATCCCTGCCATATGAAATAAAGAACCATAATCATTACCACATAAGTAGGAAATACAAATGCTATAAAAATAGAATATCTTAAAAGAAAGAACTTACTACTCAGTACCAGTCATTGGAATTAATATTATCTATTACCCCAACACTATTTTCTACAATCAGCTGATGATTCAAGTGTTGAATTTTTATATCTTTCACATATTATCTAATAAGTCCATTTGGAATGTGTAAGCTAAATTATAACGAGAAGTTACATTTGAATAATACTTTAGTTAAAATATAAAAGTTAAAACATAATTTCATTTGCTTTTCACATCAACTTTATAAGAAAGGCAGGAAGTTACTATTGTCCTCATTTTGTTTGAAACCATAATCCAAGTTTCCTAACTTCGTGTTCAAATATCTAGATGTCTCATCCAAAGATTGAGTCTTACCAAGAGTAAGCCGAGTGCTCTGCACAAAAATGGATATCTTAAAACAATCTCCATAAGAGGAAAGTGCAGTTATAATCCTTATTTTACAAAATGAGAAAACTGAAGCATCAAGACATAAACATCACTATTTTAGTTTCCTATTGCTGCTGGAACAAATTACCAAAAATAGTGCCTTAAAGCAACATGAATTCATTGTCTTCCACTTTTGGAGGTCTGAAGTCCAAAATGGGTCTCAACGGGCTAAAAAGGTACTGGCAGTGCTGTTTTCTTTGGGGGGGACTTCTAGGGAATGATCTCTTTTGTTTTGTTTTTTGACTTCTCCAGCTTCTAGAGGCTGCCTGCATTCCTTGACTTGTGAATTAATGTCTGCCTTTTCAAAGCCAGCAACATTGAGCCACATCCTTCTCATGCTGCTATATGCCTGGTTCTCTCTTTCTTGCTTTCCTCTTTCACTTGTAAAGGACTCCTGTGATTAAATTGATCCCACCCAGAAATCCAGGATAGTGTAACTATCTCAGGGTCAGCTGATTAGCAACCTTAATGCCATCTGAAACTTTAATTTTCCTTTCCTTTTTAACCTAATATATTAACAGGTTTTAGGGATTCACATATGGAAAGGAGGCATTATTTTGCCCACCACAGTAACACATAGCTACAAAGTAGCACAGCTAAGACTTGAACATGGCCTTGTCTGACTCCAAAGCCCACTCATGCTCTCAAACCACCCTATTACACTGCCACCTTGCAATATGCCTAGTATTACATACAAAGTCTTCCCTACTAGGGAGGCAAAAAGCACCATCTCAGAACTGTATGACCTCTCTCATTGTCTACTTGAATTGGTGAGGCTGAGTAAAGTGAGGCAACATAACAGATAAGAGTTAACAACTGGGCTATAATCTCTTTCTCCATCTTCTGGGAATGCTTGAGAAAAATCTGACACCCAGTTGTACTTTTTGCAATATCAAGTGAGAAAATATAATCTTTGGAGATAAATGAGGGTCTTATTAAGGTTGTCATATACTGATTACATTTCCAAGGCTGTCCCTGAGCATCCTGTATTTAGTTGTCAGAATATCTGATCACTTATGCCTGCAGCGACACTTAAGAACGGGAACTGAGTATACTCTCCCTCCACATGCTAGGAAATTCTCAAGGATTTTAAGATGAAGGAGCATAGACACTGCATTTCCTTGGGCTGATGTGACCCAATCTAGGGTCAGTTCCTATCCCTTGGAACTAAAACAAATACCAGACTATGAGGGGACACCATTGTCTGGATGACTAAGGCCTCTCTTATGCTCCTGGTTGTGAATTCCAGTATTCCCGTTTCACATTTTTTTTTTTTTGAGACAGAGTCTCACTATATCACCCAGGCTGGAGTGAGTGGCGCGATTTCTGCTCACTATAACCTCTACCTCCTGCATTCAAGCAATTCTCCTGCTTCAGCCTCCCGAGTAGCTGGGATTACAGGCGTCTACCAGCATGCCCAGCTAATTTTTGTATTTTTAGACGAGACAGGGTTTTGCCATGTTGGTCAGGCTAGTGTCGAACTCCTGACCTCAGGTGATCCACCCGCCTCGGCCTCCCAAAGTGCTGGGATTACAGGTGTGAGTCACCATACCCTGCCTGCATCTTTTCTTAAATCTAAGTAAACTTACTGGGTGAAACTTGTGTCTTGTGAATTGAATTGACAAAACAAACTAGAAACCAAGACCTGTTGTCTTATTCATCCAATGATTGAATGTCTTTCCACAACCCACAGAAGAGCCATTCTTAGGGCTCCAGTTTCAATACTGCTAAATGTGATAAGCAAACATCTGTATTAAACTCAGCAACAAAATATCTTTTTTCTTTCACTTCAATAGTTACAACACCCTTTGCAGATCAATAATAAAACCAAAGGACTTAGACCTTAACTAAGGCAAACTTACAAAAACTAAAACATTTCTGTATCCAAGTAATATTTTATTCTTACAGTGTCAGAGCACACCAAGTAAAGAAAAAAAAAAAAAAAAAATGAAGAAACAATAGACAGGTAAAATATTTCAAGGTAACTGGCACCCACTAATATTAAGAAAGGTGATACAAGTAAATTACTCTTGCCCAACAAACTGAGTAGATATTCTCCCTATAATATATGATAATAATTATACATGAACATGGCTTATCTAAAGGTAACCTTGAGAACAGGTTGCCATGTCTTTTTGATTTTTATATTTAGTACAGTGCAGGAAGACAGAATATGATGTGTCTTAAATGAACAAAGACATGTAAATGTAGGAGTCTTAATAGTTTCTAGAGCTACTAGGTAATTATAAAATAAATAAACCTAGGAATAAACAATTTGAACAATAATGTTCCAAACTTTAGAAGCAATTTGACAATATCAAGGTAAATTAAAGATGCACATAACAGAAGGAGACTTATGCCAGTACATTAATTCCGACATTCTTTGTAATTGTAAAAACTAGTCATCAGGAAAAAGGATAAGTAAATTGTGAACTATTCATACAATGGATTATTGTATCGTAATTAAAATGAAGAGCTACATATGTGAGCAGGGATAAATCTCAATGACGCTGAGTGACAAATGCAAGTGGCAGTTGAATATATACATTATGATATAATTTTTTAAAGTTAAAAGCATTTCAAACAATCCTATACAAATTGGTTATACCTATAGGGACATGCAGTAGTAGCATAAAACATGCGTGAAAATGATAAGTATCAAATGCAAAGAAAGGAATAAGGTATATATGACAACATGTTAAGATTTGATAGGATTCAATGATGGGTCCAAGATTGTTTGTCACTTTATACTTTAAATTTTTCTATGTTTGTAAGTTTGTGAATATTATTAAAAGGAAAATGCTTATAGTGTCACAAAGATTTATACTGGAAAGAATTCTGAAAATACTCAAAATGAAGTGTCCTAGGTTACACAGTCAGACACCTCAGAGCAGGTAAATGGAAACTGTGATGCTAAAACCAAGTTTCTCTAATTTGCACATCTGTTTTTTATCCTCTGTGCCTCACTGTATATTTTGCATTGCTTTTATTTTTGGTTCTTTTTAGTTAAATAAATTTTTTATTTAATTAGAAACATTTCAGTGCAACAATTCCTTCACTTCTAGATAACAGCCTTGTGGCCTTAAGTGTTGTAAATTTCAAGACTGCGAGAACGAGTAAAGACAGGTAAGAGAAAAAAACCATAGGGCCATCTGAAAGTCTTTACATGTCCAAGCTGGAAGGAAATCATTTCACTGATATTGCCAACACATAAACCTGCTATGGGAGCCAAACACATTTGCAGAGTTGCGGATAAAGGGCTGGGGTGCAGTTATTCTTAATGGAGATGATAGCCATCTGTCTCACCCCTCAAATGTCAGCCTAAATTCCAACCAGAATTATGAGAACTGTCCCAGCCCCAGGCACAGTGACTGAAGAGAAAAAGCTGGTTCACCTGCTTCCCCAAGATGATACTGACTGTAGGAAAAGAACAGAAGCAAAAAATGTATTCATTTACCCTTAGATTTCTTCAGGGATTTTTACCTTTCCCCTTCATGTTCTTCCGCAAAGGGAGGATGCAATTCTTTTTTTAAATTCCAGATCCCAAATCAGTTCTAAAAGTAAGGGGAAGGAAACTAACTGTATTGAGCTGTCCTTTCAGATATTCAAGAGGTGTTTCCTTATTTCGGTTTCACAAACACCCTTTGAAACAGGTATCATCAATTACCTGCCTATTTTACAGAAAAGAAATTGAGGTTCTAAAAGTCAGATAAGATATCCAAGTTTATACATCTACTAAAGTGCATGATATCTACCTAAAATCCATGTTTGTTTATTTTTGTTAACTACATGCTGCTCTAAAAGTCTATAATCTTTGTCAATTCATGTCCCCTTTCAGGTCCTCAGCTTTTTAATCTGAAAATTGGGTAGATTAGAATAGCCTATCTTGAACATTCTATGATTCTCTGAATACAGCGACCCTGTAAGAGCAGACACAGAATGTCTATTCACATAGACAACTTGGACAGAAGAGGTCAGAAGAGAGCCTGTGACAAATCATGGAGTGACAATAATAGACAAATAATAGAGTCAGCAACCTTGCCCAGAGACACTGCATGAAATTTAAAACTAAATAGGCAAAAACGTGAAAGGGAGGTATTAATTGCTTAATAGACCAGTCAACGTACTCTTTGAGAATGGCGATGTCATCATGGATGAACTTACCATTTTAAGTGTTACTTTGATTTTATGCCTCCTGAGTTCAGACACCTCAAATCAAATCTCATCTTCTTAGCAATTACCTTAGCACCATCTTCCACCATTTTCTAGCCAGCTATTCTAATAACCAAAAGGAAAACTAGTTAATCTATCTGACTTCAAACTTTCAGACATTTTGTCTCTCTTCCGTTCATGTTCTCCTGTCTTCTTTCCATAAAGTCATGTCACTTTTCTCTGTCAAAGACCAGCTTCTGGCTCACTTCTGTCAAGTCTTCCCTTGACTAACCCCAATAGGGTCCAGTGACTTAATGATTTCAAATTTTTCATGTCTCTTTAGTGCAAATGGACACACAAAAAAAAGACTTTTAAACTGTATTTCTATCATGTGCTAAATATTCTGCCAAAGCCTTAATAAGTGCAATCAAGTGAGTCACACTTAATCCTGTCAAGCTGAATATTATTATTTCTGTTTCACCAATGACAAAATTGAGAGTCAGCAATATTAAAGTGACTTGTCCAAAGTCACACATTTGTAAAACTAGAATTAAAAACCAAATCAACGTGGATCTAAATTCCAAAAAATTACTTTCCGTACTCAGAGAACAGATTGAGGGTGTGTAGAAATGCACCTTTTTATTTATTTTTCCCCTTCTCCTACATGGTATCAAACAACCCACTACTTATTCATTTCCCTCTATTTATAAAATTTTAGACCTCCCCAGTGCCAGCAAGGCTTGCATTTCTGGATGTCCCAGTGATATAAAAATGAAACTTATTTTCCTCCAGTAAATAACATTAATGTTGACCACGAATATTGGACATAAGACCAAACATATTAGCCTTTCCTTGAAGCCAACTACACTATGTCAAGACACAAAACTGTGCAGCTCTGTTACCACAGCTCAATAAAGGCTTAACAAGCCTTGGAGAGGGTCCAGAGATGAGCAATTAAAATTTCCTAAGAGATGGAAAGAGATGTCTTAGAAGAACAAACTAAAATCAGTCAAGACCTATAAGTTTACCAATATAAAAACTTAGAACTAATAGATTCTGAGTCTGGGTAAAAACAAGTAGATACAGAGAATATGAACATACATATACTCACTGTCACTGACAGTTGCTATTTTTTGGACATCCAGATCCATTTCCTCTTCTAACAGGCATCAGGGTCTCTTATGGGGAACTGCATATCCGTCACTACTGTATATACTGTGGTGGAATCCAGAAAGTCCCTCCTACCACAGGATCTCAGTGAATGGGGCCCTTCTTTTAACATGTCCAGTAAAATAATGGAGAAGTCACATGACCTAAGCTCAGTCATCATGCGACCTAAGCTCAGTCAATCAGACTTTTCCTTTCATTCAATTTTGACTCTTGAGAGACAAAGAAATAAGAAGCAAGCGGATATGGTGGCTAGATTTATCCAGCCAACCATTCCTGTTATGAGATCTTTCCTTCCTTTCTGCATCCTGGCCATTAGGAACCTCCTTGGTTTCAGCCTCTTTCTACACAAGTTTCATCATTCTACTAATAAATTCTATGAGCTCCTAATAGCCCTGCAACAAGCCCCTTTCTTTAAAAATTAATTTTCAGATGTCTCTTTCGTAACAAACAAGAAATACTCATCAAATGCCAGATAAGGTGCTAAAAGTCAATCTGTTTTACTAGAACTTAGTAAACAAGGTGCAGGTTAAAAGCTAGAGGAGAGAGAATTTGTGCATGACAGACACTGCACTAAGAGCTTTACACCCATTATCATATTTAAGAGACAACAACTGGGAAGCAGGATCTCAATTTTGAAAACTAAAACTGAGGCTTAGGAAGGTTAACTTTGGGAGGCCGAGACGGGCGGATCACGAGGTCAGGAGATCGAGAGCATCCTGGCTAACATGGTGAAACCCTGTCTCTACTAAAAAATACAAAAAACTAGCTGTGCGAGGTGGCGGGCGCCTGTAGTCCCAGCTACTTGGGAGGCTGAGGCAGGAGAATGGCGTAAACCCGGGAGGCGGAGCTTGCAGTGAGCTGAGATCCGGCCACTGCACTCCAGCCTGGGTGACAGAGAGAGACTCCGTCTCAAAAAAAAAAAAAGGAAGGTTAACTAGCTTGCACATGGTAAGTAGTAAAAACAACGATAGGGCCAGGCGCAGTGGCTCACTCCTGTAATCCCAGCACTTTGGGAGGCCGAGGCAGGTGGATCACCTGAGTTCAGAAGTTCAAGACCAGCCTGGTCAACGTGGTGGAACCGAGTCTCTATTAAACATACAAAAATTAGCCCACCATGGTGGCGGGGCGCCTGTCATTGCAGCTACTCGGGAGTCTGAGGCAGGAGAATCGCTTGAACCTGGGAGGCGGAGTTTGCAGTGAGCTGAGCTCACACCATTGCGCTCCAGCCTGGGCAGCAAGAGTGAAACTTTGTCTCAAAAACCAAAAAAAAAAAAAAAAAAAAAAAAGAGGGGGGGGAAGGGAAGGGAGGGGGAGGGAAGGGGAGGGGAGGGAAGGAAAGGGAAGGGAGAAAGAAAAGATAGATACTGGAATTAAATACAAGTATGCTCCTAGTCAAATTATAAAGAATTCAAAATAGAAACAAATGTGATTTGGCCTGTTTATTTATGATATTAGTAGCAGACATCAAGAGAGAAAATATTCTTTTACAATATGTTTGAATTATCCTGTCAGCCCTAAGGATGGATGGATAAGTTAATGGATGGATGAATGGATGGATGGATGGGAAGATGGACACGTGAAGAGATGGGTGGACAGACACACTAAAAAATGACAGACAATTGGTTGAGCTCAAGGAATGGCAATTCTTACGTGATTAGCTGTTAAAGCATCAGTAATAATTGGTGCTAACAACAAAATACTGTATCTGAAGTCGCCATTTGAAAATGTAACACATATTTATGTTGCATATCAATTTTTTCAATATTATATTTAGAAGAATGAGGAAATTCACAAGGTGCTTCACTACTAGATGGTTTCAAACTTTCTATTTCAATAACTAGACCTAAGGCAAAAATCTACATTTTCTAGAAAACACATGATTTCACTCCAATCAAAACTCACTCATTAATAAAACAGAGGACATTCACTTTATTATAGTAAAACATATCATAAATTAAATAATTTTGTAGGAAAACTAGTATTCTTTTAGACTATAGTATGTGCTTTTCTTCAGAGACATTGACTTACATCTTGAAAAATGAGTTTGTTTCCAACTGACACTTCCGAAACACAATTTAGCATGCCTGGCTGGGCGCGATAGCTCATGCCTGTAATCCCAGCACTTTGGGAGGCCAAGGCAGGTGGATCACTTGGGGTCAGAAGTTTGAGACCAGCCTGGCCAACATGGCGAAACCCCATCTCTACTAAAATCACAAAAATTATCCGGTCATGATGTAATCATCATGAGATTATGCCTGTAATGTCACCTACTTGAGAGGTTGAGGCAGGAGAATCGCTGAACCCAGGAAGTGGAGGTTGCAGTGAGCTGAGATGGTGCCACTGCACTCCAGCCTGGGTGAAAAAGCAAGACTCCATTTAAAAACAAACAAACAATTTGCATGCCAATGAAATAAGAAAAAAGAAGTGGACATAGAATGGGGTGGGGGGAATGTGGGATATTGATTATAACCAATCACTTCATTTTACAAAAGAGAAAACTGAAGGTCAACAAAGTTAAGTGACTTCTCCAAGCTCACACACCAGCTGCTAGCCAACTTGGGGTTCCCACTCATCTGTTCCTGGTTTAGGAATGGTGCTACTGTCTATATCACATTGCCCTTCACTACACCTAGAAAATATAGTATGGGCCAACATGTAAGAAAACAGGCAAAATTATTCTTTCCACCTATGAGCCCCCAAAATGATCATAGTAACAGAAATGCAGAGTTCTTTTCTTTTGTTTCAGACTAGTGAAGCTATTTCCCTTTACCCTCCCTCAATCTCACTTGTTGTTCAGAGATGTGACTCATTTTCTAATCCTGTTCAACTCAACATCACAAACCTGATTCCAATCACATTATTAAAATTAAATAATAGCTGTTGGGTCAGCATGGTTCCCACTAGCTGTATTCATTATCCTTTGACAGGTAACTTGGGAGATCAGAATGCTGCCATCCAACTTGGAAACATCCTTGAAATACGAGTGAAAATCTCAACCTGCTTTTTATAGGCCACAGCTCTGCTGATGGAATGCTATCAAACAGATCGATGCCTGTGTTTCCCTATTTAACGATAATCTCACCAGGGGAGAGGGAGTGGATATTGTTTCAATCTTTGTAAAACTTTTCTGCAAACACTGGAGCTCTCTTGAGCATTCACAGGGATAGAGCAAGCCCTTCTCCTGAATAATATATTCATTCACAAGCTTTATTTGTTCAGCTGACCCTATGAATAGATGTTCTGAAACCTGTAAAAATAATTTTAAAAGAAAATCTATATTCAAATGTTTCTAATATCACTTCAGCAACAATCATTTATTTTGCACCTTCCTATGTGCCTTGCACTAAGCTAGCCCTTGAAAAAGGCTTAAGTCAGAATCAGTTTGAAAGAATCCATAATTTATTGGGAGAGACAGATCGTGTTCTAAAAAATGAGTAAGATTATACTACACGGAGGTAATACAATTCTCCAATAGCACTTTTTTTTTTTTTTGTAAATCTTGAACGTACTTTTCTATTTGGAAATTTTGTTTAAAGTCAATCCCAGCTCGGCTTTGTGGTGCTGGGACTAGAACTGTAAACTCCACATCTTTATTTTGCCAGCTGTTCCCTCTCAGGCTCTGCCCATATGGGTGCAAGAGGAGAACCGCAAGGCTTCAGAATGAAGACAGGACTTCATCCTTCTTGTTTGTTCCCTTTTAGCTTCTTCCTGTAAGTATCATCCTAGCAATGATTCTTCAGTCCAACAGCAACAATTATCTTTCTAGTAGCAGTACTTGGTTCCCATTTGCCATTTCCCCAACATTTGAAGAACAATGTTTATAGCAACCTCAGATAACCATATCAGCTGGCCAGCCTCTCCTTACCCTCCTCTGGTGGCCCCCATCCCATTACACCATTTTTCTATGCTCAGAGACTCTAGCACCTGGGAAGCTTCTTTTCCAAGCTTCTAAATATTAATAATTCCAACCTCTTTCTCCTGTTTCTCTAACCCTAGGTAACCGCTTCCTGAAAAGGCTATTTCTGTGATACCTGAAAAGTCTAATAACTTAATACTCTTTTTTTGTATTTTTAGTTCTTTAATATGTAGTTATATTAAATTCTCTCTTTTAAAATAATTTGTGTGGTTACTGTCTCCTGACTGAACCTTAACTGATTACAAAGTTCAATGGAGCCCATTTTCTTTTATTTATTTTTTTTCTTTTTTGAGACAGAGTCTCACTCTGTCACCCAGGCTGGAGTACAGTGGCGTGATCTCAGTTCACTGCAACCTCCACCTCCCAGGCTCAAGTGATTGATTCTCCTGCCTCAGCCTCCCTGAGAAGCTGAGATTACAGACATCTGACACCACATCTGGCTAATTTTTGTATTTTTAGTAGAGACGGGGTTTCACCATGTTGGCCCCGCTGGTCTCGAACTCATGACCTCAAGTGATCTGCCCGCCTTGGCCTCCCAAAGTGCTGGGATTACAGGCATCAGCCACCGTGCCCAGCTGGAGGCCATTTTCTTAAGATGACAGACCTCTGGCTGGGGTCTGCTACAATTTGAATCTCGGCTCCACCATCTGGTAGCTGTGATAAAGTTAAAAGGGAAGTTAACTAACTTCTCTGTATCTCTGTATTCTTATCTATTACATTGGGATAATAATAGTATGTACTTCATTAGATAGTTGTGAGAATTAAATAAGTCAATATATGTAAAGTCTTAGAATAATGCCAAATCTACAGAAGCACTATTAAAAATTTGGCTACTGTTCTCACAGAGTGAACCACATATACTTAGAAACCAGCATGTCTTCTTTAGTACACTAATAGAAAAAATAATAATAATGACAATTACGATGTTGCATATTTTATTAATTAAATGAAGATTTAAGGTTTCTGCAATTCTTCTGCAGTCCATTTAAGAAAGTGGAAAAATTTAGCCTGCCATAATAGAGAGAAAAGAAAGAAATGTTAACAAAATTAAGTGCAGACATTTCCCATCTCTAATATTGTAAAAATTCAAACTTCTTACTGAATGTATAGTTCAGAGACAGCAAACAAGAGGCATAATTTCCCAGCTGTTTCCTTAAATCAGTACATATTGCTAATGTGAAATAGTGATGTAAGGAAAAGAGGAGCTTCACAGTTGAAATGGGATTCCAACCTCATCCCTGCTATGCCCCACCTCTGACACTGTGACAAATTACTAACTCTTTAAAGCCATATAGCCCTTACGAAGTAGGCATTCAATAAATAGCAGCTTCTTTTTTCTCTCTTTTCAATAAATATCCCCTGAGCAAATTCACTTGCCTAGTATCACTTTGTACTATAGGTTGGTGCAAAAGTAATAGTGGTTTTCATCACTAGTAGTGGCAAAAAAAAAATGCAATTACTTTTGCATCAACCTAAACCTAAATATTTCTTCTGCTTTTACCCCATAAATACAATATAAATGTATTACTCATCTTCACATGTCAGTCAAATGAAAGCCAGCAAAATCTCAAAAATGACTAATAAATTAGATTTCAAAGGTCTAAAAATTGTTCCAGCTCCTGCTATGTTACCTTGCAGAGAGAGAGAGAGAGAGAGAGAGAGAGAGAGAATCCAGTTCACCAAAGAAATGTGAACTTTAATAGGGAAGTACAGACACTTCGAGCATCCTCATTTTTAGAAAAAAAATTATTTGACATGGTGGTTACTTTACCTAGTATATCAATGGTGAGATGGGGAAAAAAGAAATAGGATTCAGGATTCACCTAGAAAAATGTAGTTTTCTAGGCAGAGAACATTTTTTTGAAACAAGATATTAAGGAAATCCATGGAGAAAGATTTCTTTAAAAGAGTTGGATGTTCAGACAAAAAGTCTGCTGGGCTGCTTCTAGATGACCTGACCAAGCCAGAGAGCCCCTAAACCTTGCCCCAGCAAAGGATCAGGGAAACTCACCAGAAATAAGGAGAAGGCAATGCAGAATAGATAGCTAAGGAGCTTCTATGATAAAATTTAGAGAAAGCATGAGGCCAATGTGTTTGCTGCTCAGTGAAAGGAAGAACAAAAATCTCCCTTCAAACTGAACTCTAAATGGCTTCCAGCTGTAAATAAATAGAAATAGATGATTTATTTCCACATTATTTGCCAACTCATTTCTCTTTCACAGAAAGAAAAATTGTCTACTCTTGATCTTAAAGCGTTTTCTGATTGTTCGGAATTCATGTCAGAGGCCAAAAGAGAATCTCTGCGTAAATTATCTGATAAAAATCATGAGCAGCAGCATGCCAAAGAGAATCAGGCACAAATTAGAAATTCCACATCGGAACACATTTCAGTCATGTAAAAATTTGTTTTCCAATTAACACCCGCTGATTTGCGCAACCAAAAGAAGCATCGACTATAATCTCAGCTTTGAAAGCAACCACAGATTTTGCTTTTCTTCTAGATGATAAGATATAAATAAAAGATTATGTAATACAGGTTAATTTAATTATATAAGAACAGTAAAACGGCATTGCCTAATGTATATTTATACTGGGCTGTCTCCTAAATAATTTGTCTGCAAGCTATGGCAAGGGGGCAAAATCCAGACGCCCCCCAACCCTACCCCCAACTAAATTCAGTCCTCTAGCCAGCTCTTTGTGTAAGTAAAGTTTTATTGAATTACAGCTACACCCATTTGTTTACATATATTCTGTGGCTGCCTTCCTGCTGCAAGCCACACTTGAGTGGTTGCTACCCAGACAGTAAGACCTATAAAGCCTAAAATATTTCCTTTCTGGACCTTTACAAAAAAACAAAAACAAAAAATGTGTGTTGATTCCTGTCCTAAACTGTTGCGCAAACACTTCCCTATATTTTGGTTGCAAAGATAAATAAGGTAAGACCACTCCTAACTCAAACTGTGTGCAAAATGTAGCTCCAGGAAGCAAATAAAAGACTATTCACTGAGTATTCTCTTTATGTGAAGTTTCAGTATTGTCATGTGGTGTCTAGAAATTTGGGTGGAGTATATTTTTCTTGCTATTTGATTTTGTTCTTAGCCAAGTGACTTGATTTAGCCAATAGATGTTAATAGAGTTGACATAAGCAAAGACTTAAAATGTGTTTTTATATATTTTGGAGCTTGTCTTGCACTTTCCTTTGCCATACTAAAACCATGCCTGTGCTCACCTGCTATCGCAAGTTGGATGAGAATACACTAGCCAACTCACATCATGAAACAGAGCCACCTCTGCCAACCTGCAAATCCTTGAGAATAAATGAGTTTTTTTAAACCATTGAGTTTTGAGGTGGTTTATTACATATGATTATTATGGCAATAACTAACTAGTACATAATCAAACCACCCTCTCACTGTATTTCAAAACCTTCCAAATATATTATTTCCTCTACATGCTAGACCACTTGCCTAAATTATTCTCTCTTCACTACTTTCTATTCAAAATATTCTATGTTTTCAAAATCTAGCTGCAGCCCAACTTTTCCATGGAGAAGCTGTCAGCTGTTTATCTGATAATGAGCAAGACTATTACTGAACTCCTATATTGCTTGAAGGTTAGAACTCATGGACAATAAGTTAATTGTTCTATAAAGCAGTGGTTGCCAGTTTGGAAGAAGCTAGGTCATTCGAAAAAGTTCTTTAAGTGCCAGTAATACTATGCCCCTTTCCTATCCCCTGTTCAGTCAGAATACAGATTCTCAGCATTCACAAACCTCAGCCATGCATAATATCAAAGCCATTCTTTCCCATCTCTGAGAACCACACGGGTTACCTTCCAGTTTTTGTCTAATCATAAAAAACTCCATTTTCATTGACTCAAAAATATCCTTTAAGTTGAATCTTTCTAAAAGTTGTATTTAACTAAACGCACCTAACAGAAAAACTTTTTTTAAGACAAGTTCTCACTCTGTCCCCAAAGCTGGAGTGCAGTGGCGTGGTCTCAGCTCACTGCAACCTTGATCTCTTGGGCTCAGGCCATCCTGTCATCTCAGCCTCCTGAGTAGCTGGGGCTACACAGGCAGAAGCCATGCCTAGCTAATTTTTAAAATTTTTGTAGAGATGGGGTTTCACTACATGGCCCAGGCTGGTCTCAAACTCCTAGGCTCAAGCAATCCTCCAGCATCAGTCTCCCAAAGTGCTGAGATTACAGGTGTGAGCCACCACCCCCACCCAAAGAATTTTATAATTGAAAAAGAAATAAATTTCTCACTATGACTGTTGTAAAACTATTAAATAAACCCCTAGCAAAGTGTCCTTAAAATAATCCAGCACAGTACCTGCACTTTTTGGGGAAGTGAAGAGTGCTCTGGGTGATTCTACAGTTAATTTCAGCTGTTCAATTAGATTACAAATTCTTTGGAGATGAGGATCAGTCTCATTAAATATTTAGTGATTAGTAGCCTCAGGTGAGGCCAAGAAAATACAGAAACACTGTGGAAAAAGCGAAGAAATCCCTATTGAAAAATAGGGCCATAAAAATCTAGTAGCACTTCCTTTACTAGATCACCAATTTTAGGTAATTCATATTAGTGTCTAAGAAAGAAATAACTTTGCAAAGCAAAGGAAACAATTAATAAAGTGAAGAGACAACCCACAGGTTCGAAGAAAAATATGTACAAACTGTACATCAGATATGAGAGTAATATTCAAAGTATATAAGAAACTCAAACTACTCCATAAAAAGAAAACAAATAACCTGATTTTAAAAATGAGCAAAGCACCTGAATAGAAATGTTTCAAAAAAGACATACAAATGGCCAAGAGATACATTTTAAAAAGTTCAACATCATGTATCACCAGAGAAATACAAATTAAAATCACAATGAGACATTACCTCACACCTGTTAGAATGATTATAAAAAAGATGAAAGGTAACATGTATTGGTGAGGATGTGAAGAAAAGGGAATGCCTGAACGCTGTTGGTAGGAATGTAAATTAGTACAGCCCTTATAAAAAGACAGTATGGAGGTCCCTCCAAAAACGAAGAATAGAATTACCATGCGATTCAGCAATCTCACTACTGAGTATAGGAATTGAAATCATTATGTCAAAGACATGTCTACACTTGCATGTGCATTTCAGTATTATTCACAGTTCATTATTTCCAAACTATGGAAACAACCAATGTGTCCATCAACAGATGACTAGATAAAGAAAATGTGGTACATATACACAACAGAATACTATTCAGCCTTAAACAAGCAAGAAATTTCATCATTTGTGACAACACGGATGAAGCTAGAAGACATTATGCTAAGTGAAATAAGCCAGGCACCTAAAGGCAAATACTGCATGATCTCACATCTATGTAGAATCTAAAAAAGTCAAACTCATAGACGTAGAGAGTAGAATGGTTGTTACCAGGGGCTGAAAGATGGCACGGGGTAGACAGAAAAAGGGGAGATGTTGGTCAAACTGTACAAAGTTTCAGTTAGACAAAAAAACCAGTTCTGGTCATCTGTTACATAGCATGGTGACTACAGTTAATAATAATGTATATTTCTAAATTGCTCAAAATAGTAGATTTTAAACGTTTTCACCACAAAGAAGGGATACATATGGGAGATGATAGATATGTTAATTAGCCTGATTTGATCATTCCATAATGTATACATGTATTGAGATATCATTATAATCCATAAGTATATACAATTATTATTTGTAAATTAAAAATAAAAATTAACTTGGCTTGACCAAATAACATGTTATCACTCCTTAAATCAGGAGTGCATTAACATCCCTTAACATCAGTTTGGGCTGCAATAACAAAATACAAAATACCATAGACTGAATGGCTTAAATAACAGACATCAAGTTTCATCAAGAACCCATATTATCAGAAATTCACATTTGTGTCACCACTTAAACGTTGATTAATGACAACACAGAGAAGAGAGGACCCATGCTCACTCTACATCTATTGGATGTGACGCAAATGTAGGCAAAGTGCATAAGGACATCTGGCTCGCCTCCTTCTCTCTTGTAAAGATTCCTTCAGTTTTTCCCTCAATTTTGTGAGATAGTTTCAATGGAATCAAATTTTAAGGCCTAAAAATGCTATAGTGACTATTCAATAGCAATCACTAATTGGTTCAAGCCTGCCAGTATGGCCTTAACAGGAAACTGTCACACAATAAACCTCAGGTGGGCCAGATTGGGTTCACAGGCAGCTTTCTGTACTCCCCCCACGACTTAGAAATATAACTGCCATCACATTTCAAGAATCTCATGTGAGGAAGACAAGAGGAATCTGGAGATAAATATCTCCTCAATCATTACAATCTCACTACCTTGGGAACAATTTCAGCTCTCTTCATTGGAGAGACAAATTTTACTTCACTAAGGTAGAACTCAAAACAAAGTGAGGGTCTTGGTATTCTGAGCAGCATGGCTCAGAAAGTTGATGGAGACAGAAACATTCATGACATCTCCACTTAAGAAGCACTTTCTATATACTAGGTATTGCACTGTTTTATATGCATTCGCTTATTTAATCCTCACAGCAACCCATGAAAACAAAGAAATCCAGAGTCTACTCTCTAAATATTTAGTCCCAGAGTCTGCAGGAAGGAAACAGTAGGGCATTCTAATAGGGGAAAAGGAGGACTTTAGCAGCAAAGTCCCTGAACCTGCAGTAAATGTGGCAGACAAGGTAAAGTTTGCCATGAAGGAAAACGCAGACATCTAGGTTAGATAAGCAAGAAGGATTGGTTAACTAAAGATCCTAAATGCCCACATTGTAAGGCAAAATTAGACTGCACAAAGCCGCAACTTTTTCATTGACTGTGACAGCACTCATCCCAGATAGGAGGTATTTTAAAATTAGGCTCCAAAATTTAAATGTGCTCAAAGGCAAAACATCACTGTTTTGATAAAAAGTGAGAGTCCCATTGTCATGATGATCTGAAGCTTCTATACTGTAGCATCGGAGCTGCCAGTTATCGTTTAATCATTCTGTTTGTAGAGTCGTGAAACAGAAAGACTGATACCTATCTAGCAACCCATTTTTTACCTTAAAGATGAGAAATTCATAGATTTAAACCCAGCACTGTCACACATTATTCCAGTGGATTACTATTCAATTCTAAATTGGACCAATTAAGGATATTTTCCACCTGATTACAATTCATCATGAATTTGAATAAAAACAGGAAATATTTACAGTGATTATGCTTTGCCAAAAATCTCTTCTCATATTACTTAGTATGAGGATATAACCTATGTGCATTCACAATACAATCAAGCTCTAACACTGACTCTTGAGTTAGTAAAAGAGAGAGCACAAACGTGAAATTGAAGAATGGTTAGAATTGAAAATTCAGCCGTGCAGAAAGGCCCAGAAATCAAACAAACGAAAAGATCCCATCTATTGGTGTTGATGTTGTTACTGGCTCACAAACCCACTCAGAATACAGAATTGATGGGAAACAGTTAAGAAAATAGGATATTTCTTTTGGAAATGAAAGAAAGCCAGAGTTACACTGCTACTAATTTTAGACAGCAATTCAGTAAATTTAAGTCTCATGCAAGATATTATATTTTAGCCTGGAGTAGAATTATTTCTACTGAAGCCAGTTTTCAATATTGTTTTAGGACGTGTTTGTCCTGGCCTGTCCTGTTTGTATACGAGATGAGCAACATGTTATTTGTGACTACTCATAATTAAGGTACAGAAATTTGGAGTGATTTACTTATTGAATGTCAATAAGAATGAACTCAAGGTTATCCCAATGATAAAGTTCCTCTCACTCGCTCATATTTCAGTTCTGGAGAGGGAATGACAGAAGTGGAGTTAGATTATAGGAATTAATTACACAAAACCTGCTGCCTTTCTTATCTCTCCTGCGGCCATATTATAGCTAATCTGAGCATCCTGGGAATGCATACATCCTGGGAATTAATGCATCCTGTGAATTATGACACAAAATGGCTAAGAACAGTAGGTCTAAAGCAGTGTCAAACCAGGAAGAATTATCACTGCTTCTTCCTCTTTCCCTCCTCAAAATGTCCCATACTCCCACATGTCCTTCCATAACTATAGCAGTTTTTCTTTTTTCCTCCATCCTCATTGTCTGTCCCTCACTTCTACTGTTTTAAGATGGAGGATATATTTAACCAACTACCTTATCATCTGAGATGAAAAATGGTGGTCTAGACCATCTAATTACTTCAATTTTATATATCAAGGTCAATAGCTCCTTTTTAGTTATTTACTATGTACCCCACTCACCACTAAAAGTGGTATTTGGTGCCATGGAGAATGGAGAAAAAACTTTAAATGTTAGAAGACATAGTTTTTTGTAAGCTACCGCATATATTTGTGGGAAATATACAATTTAGTAAGCAGGGAGAGTTTGGTAAGGTTGCCATACATCCCAGTTTGCCTGGGACATAATCAGTTACCTGTATATTAGTTATCTAATAGCAGTATCTCTCATTTTCAGGAGTGACTCAGTTTGGAAGAAAAATATATGATAACTCTATACAGTGGTGAGGGTTATATCTCTTGGATTAAAATCTTGGCTCCAGTTCCTTTTGGCCAGATTAACCCTGGACATGTTCCTTAGCCTCTCAAAGCTTCAGTTCCCTTGTCTGTAAAGCAGGGAGAACAATAGTATTTAGTTGGTACTAGAATTGTTTGTAAGGATTAAATAAATTAATGCATATAAAGCATGTAAAAAAGTACCTGGCATATAGAGCAACTGCCATAATTACTATTATCATTTAAGACAAAGATTAAAGATTATGTATCATCTAATCTAAGAAATCTCCTGAAATCTGCCCTCAACCCAAACAAAGACCCCCACACTGGGTCAGGTCTTTCATTGCATTCCTATAGTAACACACAGTCTCACACACACACACACACACACACACACACACACACCCCTCTACATATCAAGCAATAATCAAGTCAATTCCTACTTATGAAATGCCACCCACTATATGTCAGGCACAATGCCAAGCGCTGTCCCCATCTGTTCATGTGCTTGCCTCTTCTTGAAGACAGAGATTGTGTCCTGTCATTTTATTTAGTACCTAGTTTGCTCTCAAATATCTGTTGAACTAAACTGAAGGCAAGAAAGAAGGCTATCACTGCCTTTCTCTGGAGTAGTGAGGGAAGTCTTCATGAAAAAGGTGAGTATTAAAGTGTAAGAGTGTTTTGATAGGAAAGAAAAAGTATCTTTCTCCATGTGGCAAACAAAGCACATAAGCTGTTAAATTAGAAAAAAGAATGTGAAAGTGCTTTGTAAATCTGAAAGCCCCGTGCATTCCTAATCATAAGCAAAGCAGAGAACTAGGAGTTAGGTTGATATTGCCAGAAAAGCTGCCAAAGAGTCTATAATTTGCCTCTTCCCTCATTGGTCTCTACAGTCAAGCTTGAAATCTACCCCCTTTGCCTACTGTCACGTATCTCTTTTAAATAAGGATGCCTGGGCCAGGCACTGTGGCTCAAGCCTGTAATCCCAGCACTTTGGGAGGCCGAGATGGGCGGATCACAAGGTCAGGAGATCGAGACCATCCTGGCTAACATGGTGAAACCCCGTCTCTACTAAAAAAGTACAAAAAACTAGCCAGGCGAGGTGGCAGGTGCCTGTAGTCCCAGCTTACTCGGGAGGCTGAGGCAGGAGAATGGCGCAAACCCAGGAGGCGGAGCTTGCAGTGAGCTGAGATCTGGCCACTGCACTCCAGCCTGGGCGACAGAGTGAGACTCCATCTCAAAAACAAAGAAAAAAAAAAAAAAGAGGATGCCTGGAGCAGTGTGTGTCTCATACCAAAGACCTATTCTGTACATATTTTTCTGAGAAGCTGTAGGTAAATCAAATTTTTGCAAGTCCAATCAAAATTGAAATGCGTAGGGAGAGCTAGTTATTTAGGGATATCCCATAGTGAGATCTATTGTAAAGTGAATTCAGTATATTAATAGAGCAACTCAAACTCTTTTATTCCTTCTGTTTCTAAGCCTAGGTTTTCAGAGATAAAGTTCTGTAAATCAAAGCAAAGTAGCATCACACACGCACACACACACACACACACACACACACCCCTGCCAAAGAGTAAAGTCTTATAAGCTTCATGAAAGGTCTACATTTAAAAAAATACCCATTTTCCTCCACTTTTTTACCCAAAATATCTAGGTTAAGCTAAACTGCATTTATAAAGGAATTATAATAGAGTTACATCTGAAACTGTGTGCAAAATGTCTCAGCCCTGAACATGCAGATAGAGTATTTGGCATAGTATGTGTAATAGAGTAAATACTCCATAAATGGTCTTATTTGTAGCAGTATCATTGTTAAATACAGAGAACATAGAAAAAAGGATTAAAAATAAATCATGGGATTAGTCCCTCAGAGAAGGTAATGGTATGTACTCAGGACTAGATACGTAAACAAAACTATTTTGGGGATAATACCTGAAAAAATTGCTATTTTCTCAAAGTCAGGAAAGGGGAATAGAGAGTGATTTAAAGTTGGGATCAACTGCATGATCACAGAGAAGGAGTATGCTCTCAACAGAAATGCATCACTGCAAAGTCACATTTCACTAGACCTTGGGCCTGGCTGGTTAAATGTGGCTTTAACCCAACCAGCCCACAGGCTGATACATGAAGCCAGAAATCATAGAGAAAATCACTCTGAGCTAACAAGCTTGAGCTAAAACGTAGCAATTCCTTGGTCTACTGATGTGGTTTTGTCCTGCAGAATTACTACTAGTTAGAATCTAGTAACAAGGAGACTAGAATTTTCGATTTGTAAGGAGCTGAGGAGACATACAGGCCAGATGAGATGTTAATGACCCTGCGGTGTTCAATAGGTAGATCCAAAAAATACCCTTTGCGGTGCAGTTTTAAAACACCCTTCTTGGGCCGGGCGCAGTGGCTCAAGCCTGTAATCCCAGCACTTGGGAGGCCGAGACGGGCGGATCACGAGGTCAGGAGATTAAGACCATCCTGGCTAACACGGTGAAACCCAGTCTCTACTAAAAAATACAAAAAGCTAGCCGGGCGAGGTGGCGGGCGCCTGTAGTCCCAGCTACTCGGGAGGCTGAGGCAGGAGAATGGCATAAACCCGGGAGGCGGAGCTTGCAGTGAGCTGAGATCTGGCCACTGCACTCCAGCCTGGGCGACAGAGCGAGACTCTGTCTCAAAAAAAAAAAAAAAGAAACACCCTTCTTGGATTTTCACAGTAGCTGAATGTTAGGGACAAATTTGAAACAAAATTGTGTGGGCCTTTGAAAACCAGATAATCATAAGTACATTTCATCAGGTTCAAAGAAAGTTCAGAAACATGAAAATGTAATTTTGATTGCAAAAGTCATAAGAAGAATACTTTATTTTCATTACAATAAAAACATCTTACTAAAAAAAAGATCAGTGCAAATGCAATAATAACAAAGAATTAAGGGCAACTGATTTCATTTGGTTAAAAAATGGGAGAGGACACTAAAGGAAAAGCATCAGAAACCCAAATTCACACCCTACAGTCCCAGAAGAGCACTGTAGTATTGAATTTAATATAGGGAACTTCCATTTTGGACCCTAAGAAATACCTTACAATAATAAAGTGGGTTTCTTGAGGACAAAGTACAACAGCATCTATATCCTAATTCAGAAACGCAAAGGAGCCCAAGCTTCAGTGGCTTTAGATTATAAAACAAAAGTTAGAATAAGAAAACTAGTTGTCTGAGAGTTGTAAGCAGCTTATATAAATGTCTGAAAATAGAGAAAATCCATATGGTATTAAAATGCTAATAACACATAGAAACACTCACAGTTTGTTAAGTAAAACAGCAATTTACAAAAGGGTCTATTACAGTTTTGTTAAAAAATATAAAGATATGTTTATTTTGTGCATAGACAACGATAAAAGTATATGTACCAAAATGTTAACAATTATTATTTCTTGTGGTGAGATTATAGATGAATTTTGCTTTCTTCTTCTTTGTGTGTGTATAATTATATATAGTACACAAGTTCCACATTAAACTCATATTTTTTGAGATAAGAAAAAACATCTAAAACAATGGGGCTAAAATGGGTACCCTTTGTTAGGAGTTCTACAGGAACTGATATCAAAGTTTAGTGAAATCATTGTATCAGCAGATGAGAAAATGTAGAAAACATGAGGTTTCAGAATATTAGGAAAACATTCTAGAGGACAGCTGTAAGGTCAAGGCTGGATATGTCTGTATCCACTGATGAAAAATAACCTAACCTAAATCTTCATTAATGGGCTGTACCTGCTTGTAGGATGGTCTCTAAAAAGTATGTGCCCAAAGCTTCCCATGTTTATCATAGAATCAACAATTTATATGAAGATATCTATTTTATAATGATCAGATTTGCAAATGATAGATAATATGTTAGTAAAAAGAAAAAGGGTAAGTTAATAGAACATAAATCAGGAAGGATTACAGCATGCCAAGAAAATGGAGTCAAGTGCCATGAAGTGTAGTTGTATATGGATAAATGTACATTTTTTCACTTGTTTTACAAACACAATTGTACATATACTTTATATAGAGAGACAAATATATATATAATACAGTATATATAATACAGTATAAACAATACAGTAAATACATAACTACTGGAAAGACATATCTGTATGTTTACATGGATGGATGGATGGATGGATGGATGGATAGACAGATAGATAGACAGATAGATAGATACTGACACTCATTCAACAAAGTATTTAAGGAAGCTTACAAAAGTGCATATAGTTTTTTAAAAGGCAATATTATATATTAGGTAAATGTGACAGAAAACATGCTTAAATTTTTTTGGAAGAAAAATAGGAATATATTGTGGTGTAAAACTGGGATACATAAAGTGGATCAGCCTTCAGTCCTGGTTGGATTTTAAATTATGTCTTCAAGATGTGTGTGTCCCTGTATCTCTGTCTTGTGTCTACTTGCCACTGCTTCTATTTGTACATCAGCCAAATTTTCTCATCTCAGCACCATAGACAAGCAATATAAGAGAGAGCTACATGAAAGAAAATATGCAGTCTGAGGCCCATACCCTTGTAGTTATGAACCAAGAGGACAAGAAATTTTCCCAACATGTTTGACAGATAAGTTTTGGGATTATTCTAATTCACCTATTTAGATCACATCCCAGTCATGTATTGAAGGAGTCATGCAACAAAGTGGACCTGAAGGGTGGTTTTGCCTCCACATCCTTTTGTTCAAAGAACTTGGACTCCAAGGAACGGGGTCTGTGCTGGTGACAACCCTGTTCACATCTGAGTGCTCAAAAGCCTGAGAAGCCCACCTGGCACTGTCCCTGACCCCTACAAAGACAGGGCTCTAGGCCCAGCCGTACTTCCTTCTGCCATAAAAGGCATCGGTGGACACCATGGGGACATCTGCAGGTGCTGGGCGAGATGGCAACTCTTCCTGGGGTGACTCTGGAGTGCAGGCACTTGCATCTGGCTCAGCAGGCTGGTTCTGTCCCACTCTCCGGGTGCCCGGCAGAAGGAACTCCACTGCCACCTCAATGCCTAGGAGTCAGACTGGTCACATGACTACCTCTGTGCCAAAAGATGACCAAGGAATTATGATTTACACTCCCAGTAGGTACACATGGAGTAAGGAAGAGGTCTGCCTAAACATAATAAGAGAAAGGGTATGGGAAAGAGTGCATGCAAAATAAAGCTCCAGTTAGCATAGCTCATTATAGAATAGAAAATTACAAATTAAATCTTATATTTTAAGGTTGAAAGGAAAACAGGGGTAGGAGAATAGTCAAGTCAACAGTAACATCAGCAACAGAAATGCATACCATGCAGTTCTACATAGGTATTACAATCGATCTAAACTTCCTAACAGTAAAATGAAAATGAGAAACATGGTTACCAGATACACAACATTATAAAATAAGAACACGCCGTTCTTTCTAGTAAGCTCCAGCTTTTCTTTATTTTATACTGAAACATGGGAAGTATTTCTCCCTTAGGTATTTAGAATAAAACAGGAGAGTACTCTGTACGGAACCCTAAACAACATCCATCCTTAAACATATACCTACAAATTTCACCTGGTTGTTTCCTATTACATGCCTCCGTGTTGGTCACCAAGATCCCTATAGACATTACTCCAGTTATCTGGCAAGATTAAAAGGTATAATTTAGAGTATTTGGAAGGATGGGTGGACTGAACATCCTTCAGGCAATCCCGGGATCCTGATAAGAATTATGCAATAGTAGCATCAAGCTTTTATCTCTCCTTAGGGTTCAAACAGCACATATACTGCGTCACCAATGCAGAATTGAGTCACATGCACTGACAAATAACTGGGAAGAAGGCAGCAATAAAGTCCTCTTGTAGGACTCAAGAAGTCCAATGAGGAAATTATCCATTTCTTCTAGATTTTCTAGTTTATTTGCGTAGAGTTGTTTATAGTATTTTCTGATGGTAGTTTGTATTTCTGTGGGGTCGGTGGTGATATCCCCTTTATCATTTTTTATTGCGTCTGTTTGATTCTTCTCTCTTTTATTCTTTATTAGTCTTGCTAGCGGTCTATCAATTTTGTTGATCTTTTCAAAAAACCAACTCCTAGATTCATTGATTTTTTGGAAGGTTTTTTGTGCCTCTATCTCCTTCAGTTCTGCTCTGATCTTAGTTATTTCTTGCCTTCTGCTAGCTTTTGAATGTGTTTGCTCTTGCTTCTCTAGTTCTTTTAATTGTGATGTTAGAGTGTCAATTTTAGATCTTTCCAGCTTTCTCTTTGGGCATTTAGTGCTATACATTTCCCTCTACACACTGCTTTAAATGTGTCCCAGAGATTCTGGTATGTTGCATCTTTGTTCTCATTGGTTTCAAAGAACATCTTTATTTCTGCCTTCATTTTATTATGTACCCAGTAGTCATTCAGAAGCAGGTTGTTCAGTTTTCATGTAGTTGAGCGGTTTTGATTGAGTTTCTTAGTCCTGAGTTCTAGTTTGAAAATGCTCGTCATCACTGGCCATCAGGGAAATGCAAATCAAAACCACAACGAGATATCATCTCACACCAGTTAGAATGGTAATCATTAAAAAGTCAGGAAACAACAGGTGCTGGAGAGGATGTGGAGAAATAGGAACACTTTTACACTGTTGGTGGGATTGTAAACTAGTTCAACCATTATGGAAAATAGTATGGTGATTCCTCAAGGATCTAGAACTAGAAGTACCATATGACCCAGCCATCCCATTACTGGGTATATACCCAAAGGATTATAAATCATGCTGCTATAAAGACACATGCACACGTATGTTTATTGCGGCACTATTCACAATAGCAAAGACTTGGAATCAACCCAAATGTCCATCAGTGACAGACCGGATTAAGAAAATGTGGCACATATACACCATGGAATACTATGCAGCCATAAAAAAGGATGAGTTTGTGTCCTTTGTAGGGACATGGATGCGGCTGGAAACCATCATTCTCAGCAAACTATCGCAAGAACAGAAAACCAAACACCACATGTTCTCACTCATAGGTGGGAACTGAACAATGAGATCACTTGGACTTGGGAAGGGGGACATCACACACCGGGGCCTATTATGGGGAGGAGGGAGAGGGGAGGGATTGCATTGGGAGTTTTACCTGATGTAAAGGACGAGTTGATAGGTGCTGACAAGTTGATGGGTGCAGCACACCAACATGGCACAAGTATACATATGTAACGAACCTGCACATTATGCACATGTACCCTAGAACTTAAAGTATAATAATAATAATAAAACAAATAAATAAATAAATAAATAAAGACACATGCACACATATGTTTATTGCAGCACTATTCACAATAGCAAAGACTTGGAATCAACCCAAATGTCCATCAGTGACAGACTGGATTAAGAAAATGTGGCACATATACACCATGGAATACTATGCAGCCATAAAAAATGAATGAGTTCGTGTCCTTTGTAGGGACATGGATGCAGCTGGAAACCATCATTCTCAGCAAACTATCGCAAGAACAGAAAACCAAATACCGCATGTTCCCACTCATAGGTGGAAACTGAACAATGAAATCACTTGGAGTCTGGAAGGGGAACATCACACACCAGGGCCTATTATGGCGAGGCGGTGGGGAGGGATGGCATTGGGAGTTATACCTGATGTAAATGACGAGTTGATGGGTGCTGACGAGTTGATGGGTGCAGCACACCAACATGGCACAAGTATACATATGTAACAAACCTGCACGTTGTGCACATGTACCCTAGAACTTAAAGTATAATTAAAAAAAAAAAAAGGGAAAAAGAAAACTGTAAATAAAATAAAATAAAATAAAAGAACTCTAACCAATGCTAATACCTAAATGGCCAACTGATCTCACAAAATCTTCTTCAGAGAAACAATTCTGTGCCTGTTACAACAAAGAGAAAGATAAGGCATTGAAAATATGCATAAGTTTACAAGTTGGCCATGCAGCTTAACAACAGCATCTGGGGGAAAAAAAAAAACTTATGAGCTTTAACTAGCCATAGGTTTAATCTGAATCAGTAGCTCAGAGATTTCAGGAGGATTAAGAGAACTGCAGTATCTAAAATAAGGCAGAGAAGGTCCCACCCAATGAACAATGAATGATATAATGAATGATATTGTGTGTATCACTGAACACAACTGAAAACAGACAAACTGGACCATGTTAATGGATGAGTCACTAGGATGATGAGGAAGTGTTAGATAAAATCTTGTCAGATAAAAAATAGATAAAGAAGTTAGGGAAATGTAAAGAAAAGAGGACACAGGAAGGGAGGAGGATATGATAGCTGACTTCAACAACTTGAAAAAAATGTTATACATAAATTGGATTCCAAGGAAAACACCTAGCATCAGCATATCTAAATTACAGTGAGATGATATTTTTTAACACAGTAAAAAAAAAGGAAGAGCATTCTAATGGTCACGGATACCCAGAGGTGGAATGGAATGCCTAGGGGAGATAGTAAATTCCATGTCACCTGGGTTGTTAGGGCACAAATTGGATGCCCATTTATCAGAGATGACCTTTTAATTTCCTTCCAACACAGTGGTTTTTATGGCTTTAGGGGACCATTCTCTTATTACTTTACAAATACTTAACTACCAATTGTGTTCTAGATATTTTCTTATATACTGAGAATCAAGTGGAATAAGATTGACATGATCTTCTCCCCCCACCATTCACAAAGCTTAAAATATAATTAGAAAATAATAAATAAATATGCAAGTCAATGAGTAAACTATTACAGATTCTGATGAGTATTCTAAAGGAAATAAATAGAAGAATGCAAAGTAACTAAAGTGGGGGAAAATGTGCATGGAGGCATATTTGGTCTTCCGTAGGTAAGTGGTCAAAAGAAGAGCACATTAAAATGGTGATTTTAAGCTGTGATCTAAAGAAAATGAAAGAGCTAGCCATGTGAAACAGTGGGGAAAGACTTGCAAGCAGAGGGAATAGCTAGTGCAAATGTGGCCTGAATCAAGAAAGAGCTGTGTGTCCAAGCAATGAAAAGAAGAACAATGTAACTGGAGAACACTGAACAAGGGAGGAGACTCATACTCCAGAAGGTCAGTGGCAGGAAGAGACACCTGGTATTCTTGAGTGCAACTATAATAAGGTATTTGTCAGTTGCCAACCTCATGACTAATCCTCATGATTAGGAGGATGAAGAGAACTGCAGTACCTGAAGTAAGGCAGGGAAAAGTCCCTCTTGCTTAACAATATCTCAAGTTTTTCATCCTTGGTATTTGGGAAGAACTGACCCGATCTCCATCAGAGTGAGCCTTAACTGGCTTAAGCCAACCACAATGTTCCCTCTCATTGTCTAAAGTTATTGCCGAAAAGCACAGTACCCAAGTCAGGCCTATATAGGCCAACAACACGATCCTGGCACTGTTGTTTGAATTGTTCCAGGAGAAGAGTCCCTCTTGTTTCTTAGGACCTAAAACGGAAAAGCACATGGCCTCTCACAGACATTCTCAGACCACAAAGGGAGGTTATGCCTGAGACTGGGGCAACACTATATAATTAAAGCCAATACATGGAGAAAAATAATGCTGGTCATGATAATATTGATTCACTAGGTCAATCTGCTCTGAAAATGAGCCCTATGTCTGGACTTTTCAGTTGCTTGAGTCAATGTTTTTCCTCCATTGTTTAAGGAACTTGAGTTGTTTCCTGCTACTCAGTATATAAAGAACCCTAATAAATACATAGTGTAGGGTGTTTCAACTTTATCCTATGAACAAAGAAAACTAGTAAGGGCTTTTAAGCTTGAGAAGAAGGTATCTCATTGGCATTTTCATTTTTTAAATTACTCTAAATGTCATTGCCTTTTAATATCAAAAGGCCATCTTTTTACATTGAGTGAGTGGTCAACTAGCATTTTATTTGTTTCTTCATCTGTACATTTATTATTTGTTTTAGATTGTCACATGCTCTTTTTTCTTTTCATTTTCTTTCATTTAATCAAAAGTTTCAGCCTAAGCCTCTACATGGATTATGGTTCTATTTATAGAAATAGGAAATACTAGAGAAGAAACAGATTTTTAGTGTGCTTTTAAGTCTCTTTATTATTTTATTTTCTATTTTCGTGGGTACATTGTAAGTGTATATATTTATGGGTTACATGAGATATTTTGACATAGACAAGCAATACGTACTAATCACATCAGGGTAAATAGGGTATCCATCACCACAAGCATTTATTCTTTGTGTTTCAAACAATCCAATTATGCTCTTTTAGTCATTTTTAAATGTAAATTAATTTTTAAATGTGATTAATGTTTTAAAAGCAATTTTTAAATGTAGATGTAAATTATTTTTTACTATAATCGTTCTGTTGTATAAGCAAATACTATGTCTTATTTATTCTTTCTAACCGCTCTTTTGTACCCATTAATTAACCGTCCCCTTTTCTCACCCCTACTCCTCCAACTACCCTTCCCAGCCCCTGGTATCCATCCTTCTACTCTCTATCCTCATGGGTTCAATTGTTTTAATTTTTAGCTTCCACAAATGAGTGAGAATGTCATGTTTGTCTTTCTGTGCCTGACTTACTTCACTTAACATAATGACCTCCAGTTCCATCCATGTTGTTGCAAATAACAAGATCTCAGGCCAGGCACAGTGGCTCACTCCTGTAATCCCAGCACTTTGGGAGGCCAAGGTGAGTGGATTACTTGAGGTCAGGAATTCAACACCAGCCTGACCAATATGGTGAAACCCCGCCTCTACTAAAATTACAAAAATTAGCTGGGTGTTGTGGTGGGCACTCAGCTACTTGTGAGGCTGAGGCAGGAGAATTGCTTGAACCCAGGAGGCAGAGGTTGCAGTGACCTAAGATTACACCATGGCACTCCAGCCTGGGCCACAGAGTAAGACTCCACCTCAAAAAAAAAAAAAAAAAAAAAAAAAAAAAAAAACTCATTGTTTTTTATGGCTAAAGAGTACTCCATTGTATATTTGTTCCACATTTTCTTTATCCATTTGTTTGTTGATAGACACTTAGGTCTCTTCCAAGTCTTGGCTATTGTGAATAGTGCTGCAATAAACATGAGAATGAAGATATTGCTTCAATATAGTGATTTCCTTTCTTTTGGGTATACACCTAGGGGTGGGATTGCAGGATCATATAGTAACTCTGTTTTTAGTTTTTTTGAAGAACCTCCAAACTTAGAACAGAGAAATTTGAGAGCACATCAAGAGTTCATTTATTGAGAAGATAACTCTGGAATGCTCATTTGATATTCAGGCAGAGTTGTCAAGTTGCCTCTTAGATTTAGAAGGTTGGATGCTAAGGGGGAGTTCAAGACTAGACACAAAAATTCTGAAGTCATCAGCATGTAGAGTATTTAAAATTTGGGCCTACATGAGATAACTAGCACATAGATGTTTCTACTATTAATCCAAGGAATGGACATATTCCAGGTCATAGACCTCAGCAGTTTCTAAGGAACAACAGAAACCCATAGGACCTACCATAGGCAGTCAAAGTGGAGATCACTACAGAGAAGTGTCAGCTCCCTCTGAGAATGGCACCATGAGGCCATTAGCTGGGAAATACTGTAAAACTTTCTGAATTCGACCTTTAAAAATTAATAACAATAACTCAACATGAATAATTAGATGTGTTTTATCTACAAAATGCTGCTGTAAATCAAATAAATTGATGGTAAATCATTTAAAATAAATAATCAAGTCTCTATGAGAAGGAATGTTAGTGAGAAAGTAATTGAATTGAATGGAAATAAAAAGAAAATAAAGAAGATGCTGGTGAAGAATATTTATTAAAAATGTTATCATCTAGAGAAAAAGCAAGCAATAAAATGTAGGTATGATTCCACATCTATAACCTCCCATGAAGTGACTTCATAAAGGAAACCAAGTCAAAGTCTTTCAAATGAGGCACAAACCATAGGATTTTTGTTCTCCTTCAATCTTCTTGACAAGACTGTAACACAGGAGAAGACTCTGGGTGCTCTCAAGAAGAATTGCACTTTCTTTGACCTTACTCTATTTTTAAAAACCAAAACAACTAATGCATTTTACAACACTATGATTTCTTTTAGAAGTGGGACAAGTGGAGCTCTTTGGAGAATAGATTAAAAATGTAGTATCCAGTGTGTATAACACTAAGGGGAAGAGAAAACAGGACTTAGTGAATAAATGTCACTTTGGCTAATTAGGTCAAAAAGGAACAAACACCCCACAGTTATCTAGGTACCTTAAGTGGACATTTAAAGTCTGAGATTAGCTGGTTGAGGGTGAGTAGAAATGTTTATACAGAATTGAGACTCACAATAGCCATCTTATCCTCTTAAATTTCACAAGCTAATTAAAGAGCTTTTTTTCTCAGGCTTCCTACAAAGTCAAGAGGGTACAGAGAAAACAATGAAAAAACCCATATATAAAAATTATGCACAGTTTATATCTACTTGAAATCAGCTACTGTAATAGTCTGCTAGAGCTGCCAAACAAAACACCACAGACTTAAACAACAGAAACTTTTTTATTCCCACAGTTCTGGAGGCTAGACGTTCAAGATCAAGGTACCCACAGGTTTGGCTTCTGAGGATTCTCTCCTTGACTCGCACACTACTGCCTTCTCTCTGTGTTCTTACATGACTTTTTTTCTCTATGGGCATACAATCCTGGTGTATCTTCCTTTTCTTATAAACACACCAGTCTTACTGCATTAGGGCCTCACCCTTATAACTGTTATAAACTGCATCTTTACCCACTCCCCTCAAAATTCATATATTGAAGCCTTACCCCCCAGTGTGATGGTATTTGGTAGCAGGACCTTTGGGAGATAATTAGGTTTAGATGAGGTCAAGAAGGTGAAACTTTCATGATGAAATTAGTGCCCTTATAAGAAGAGAAAGAGACACCAGAACTTCTAACATCTGAGGACACAGAAAAAGGCAGGCCACGAAGAGGACCCTCATCAGAAAGCAAATCTGCTGGTAGCTTCATCATGGACTTCCTGACCCCCAGAACTGTGAGAAATAAATTTGTGTTAAGTCACTCAGTATACGGCATTTTATTATGACAGCCCAAGATGATGAATACACCTCATTTAACCTTAACTATCTCCCTAAATACCGTGTCTCCAAATGTAGTTACATTGGGGTTTAGGGATTCAAACTATGGCTTTAGGATAACACAATTCCACCCACTATAGCCACCAAAAGCATAGCTGCCAAACCCGTCTTAACTATCACTGATTTACTTCTGACTACCATCATCCTTCATCCAGACTATTCTAAAAGCTTTTAAAATAATCTGTCTCTAGATCATCTTCCCACCACGCTCCACCCATTCTCAACAAGACTGCGAAAGCATTGTGTTTTAAACTAAATTCGGAAGGATGAGATCCTAGCACAGTGGTGAACCCCATTATGACCTGAGTCTGCCTGTGTTCCCATCTTCATTTCCTGCCACTCCCTTTTGACAGCTTATACTCCTCTGACACCAATTTACTTGAAATTACCCTAACATTCCCCATGTGAACTTGTGTTTGAATGACCAGTGTTTCCAAATTTCTCAAGCACCTGCTCTTTGTTCAAAACTGAGGCATCAGTATCGTTAACTTAGTAAAGTTTCACAGTCTCATAGACAGGTTTAATCCCTCCTTTCTCAGTGCAATCATTTAAAATTATACCAATTTTTATTATTATACTTTCACAGTATTACATGTCTCCCTTCCTAACTATAAACATCTTGGGTATATACCAGCTGTGATTTAAATCTTTCTGCATTTCATGTTTCAATTAAATTGTTGTATTGAATTATTTAAAACATATAATTATACAAAGAATGTATATTAGACAAATTCATAAACTAGTGATTGTTGTCCATAGTATGCAAAAGGTGGCAAATACATAAAGAGTCTCTGGCTCTATTTGTTCTCTGTATGAGAGACCACCCAGCTCCATCACTGCCAATAATTCTGTGAGTAATATCTAACAGGTTGAAGATCTTGAAGGTCACACTCTACCAATTTCATTTAGTAACTAATTCCAAGCCCTATACATTCTTGGGGGCATAGCTTCATCCTTTTTTTCTATGACATAGGAACTATCCAAAATCTTAAAACCTGATCATATCTGGAACAGGATAAATGAACACAAACATTTTACCATTATACCAATCTAGGACAAACAAACTGACCAGTAAAATCCATTTTGCAGGGATATATCTTCAAGTATGTTAATCCAGTTACCTAATCCAGTAGATTTCCTGACCTCCTGTTTCTCCCACTTATACAGAGAGGCATTTTAATCCCAATTCTTGCTCCACTTAGCTGCATCCTCTCTCCCCCCAACTTACATTACAGTAAAATCAAACAACAGCAGCAAAACAAAGAAAAATGCTGAGTTAAATGTCAACATAAAGATGATGTTCCCAGGCCAGGTGCAGTGGCTCCCACCTGTAATCCCAGCACTTTGGGAGGCCAAGGCAGGCAGATCATGAGGTCAGGAGATTGAGACCATCCTGGTCAACATGGCGAAACCCCATCTCTACTAAACATACAAAAATTAGCTGGGCGTGGTGATGTGTGCCTGTAGTCCAAGCTAGTCAGGAGGCTGAGGCAGGAGAATCGCCTGAACCCAGGAGGTGGAGGTTGAAGTGAGCTGAGGTCACACCACTGCACTCCAGCCTGGACAACAGAGCAAGACTCTGTGTCAAAAAAAATTAAAAATTAAAAATTAAAAATAATAAAAAAAGATTATGTTCCCAGAGAAAAGGCTGGAGAGGGAACTTTTACTGTACTATCCAATATGGCAGCCATTAGCCAAATGTGAAATTAGTCATGTGAAATGGGGTTAATCCAAATTTAAGATGTACACAAGTATAAAATACATACCAGCTTTCAGACTTGTTGAAAAAATTATATAATATCTCAATAATTCTATATTAATAAAAAGTTGAAATGATATTTAGGATATAGTAGATTAAATAAAATGTATTATTAAAATTAATTTTACCTTTTCTTACTTTAAAAAATTTGGTTAATAAAAATTTTAAATTATACACACACATATAATTGTATTTGGATAGTCGTGTCTTATGGAACCTGATGGGACAGAGGAAAGAAGAAATGGTAGCAGTTCTATTTTTTTATTTTTTGAGACAGAATTTTATTCTGTCGCCCAGGCTGGAATACAGTGGCATGCTCTTGGCTCACTGCAACCTCCGCCTCCCAGGCTCAAGCAATTCTCCTGCCTCAGTCTCCCAAGTAGCTGGGATTACCAGCGTGTGCCACTACACCCAACTAAGTTTTGTATTTTTAGTAGAGACAAGTTTTGCCATGTTAGCCAGGCTAGTCTTGAACTCCTGGCCTCAAATGATCTGCCTGTCTCAGCTCCAAGGTGCTGGGATTATGGACATGAGTCACCGTGCCTAGCTGATGGTGGCAGTTCTAAATGACAGAGAAATGATGAGCAAAAGAAATAAATACTAGCCCAGATGCAAGGGAAGAGATTCTTTGATCACAGAGGGTCAAAAAGTACAATGGAAGGTGCTTTGAGATGAGTTCTTCATGGTATTGTTCCTTATACTTTTCAGTTTATCTTGAATATTTCTAAATGAGTTTTTAAATTGTTATTAATAAATTTGTGTGTGTGTGTGCATGCATGTGTGTAAAGGCAAGCAAGAGGTTAAAATCATAGTTAAAGTAGCAAGTCCATAAGAACTCTATATGTTTAATTTAAATAAGTTATTGAAAATCAGAATGTTAGGGTTAAAAAGACCTAGGTCTTAAAGAGATTGTGGTATTATATGCAGGGGGGGAAAAGGATGACCTTACTATTTGTAGCTGAGCTAAAACAGAACATGAATGAGGTAACAAATACTGTGGAAATAGTAATGTATAAGTTTCCTTTGTTTCCATGAAACAAATTATTAGCCTAGGTTCTTTTGCCTTGAAATAGAATATCCATTGCTCAAAACTTGCTAAAATATTCAAAAATAAATTATTTTTTCTGAAAGCGCCATTTATTTCCTTTAAACAAAAGGAGATTTCAAATGTTCTGATTACACACACGCAGATATAAGCACCAGTTGTAGAATATGAAAAAATACAAAATGCTAATGAATTCCAGAGTCCAATGTAGCTGGGAAAATCTTGCCTCCTTTTTACTATTATGCAGAAACAAAAGGGCACACAATGAAATTAAAACATACCCCACACTGAACAGGGATTTAAAATAAAAACTCCTTTCCATTCTGAATAATTAACCTAGAGAACACCGTGCCAGATGGTATCTTTACAAATAGTAGACATTTCAAACAACACCCAGGCATTTTGACAGGGTCTAAAAAAAATATTAGCTAAGAAAAATGTCTTCAAATGATGAATAGAAAATAGTCCCCAGAGGAGGACACCTTGGTGTTTCCCACATGGTACAACGCTGCAGTTTTTGATACTTTAAATTACCCCCTGAAGCTTTCACTTGTCCTCAATTTTAAAAAGGCAGAGAGGCAGACCTACATATGCTTTCTTTTATTCTTTGAGTAAATAAATGTGCTTATCCTTAATAAAATCCAAATGCAGTTTTCTCTAAAAACAGAAAAGAAATGTGGTTGCTCCTTGAGTTACATGCAGATTAGCTATTGGGACAAGAGGTGCCTGGAGAAACTGTTAAAACCTTTAGGAATCATGAGTGGACATTCTGGTTCTTAAGTCTTGGGACATATCTGGTCCTGAGAGCTGGTCACAGCTAAATAGAACAGATGAAGAAGGTCTGAATCCTAAAACTGGATATAGTAGGTGGCTCAGCTAAGAGGGATATGGACTGTATTATAAGCAAGGGGAGAACAGATAGTTGGTGGTGTGCTTGACTTTTGTGTTTTTTTGTGTGTTTCAACCACTCAGCCAATACATATCCTCACTTTTTGACATTTATCTCAAGATTTGTTAGCAGTATAGCCCCGCTTTGCATTGTAGATTTCAAAGAGAACAAATATTTCTTCTCCCTACACCCAGATAGCTAGAACATGGATATGTGACTTCAGCACAGAAAATCAGATGCCTTCTCCCAGGATCTTTAGCTCTTGGGAAGTGGTGTGAAGGCATTGGTCAATCAGACATTATCCACTGCAATAGACATCTATATTTGCAACTTTGGTGACAGATGCTGATTTCCCAGAGTCGGCAAAATCAGATGCACAGTGGCAGGCATTCAAGTGCAGCAGCAGCATTTATGGACTCCTAATCAGATCATTCCTAAGGCACGATCTTAGATGTGCATTTATTTCCTTGTTGTATACCTCCTATCATACCTATATCCATATCCTCCAAATACATCTATTTTCTGCTTGAATTTATCATGATCAGGTATACTAAGCTAACGTCATTGGAGAACTGAGGAGGATGAATGATTTAAAGATCCAAGTAGGCAGCTTCACAGAATCTGGTCAACAGGCTTAGGGATTCAAAACCTAGGTCCAAGTCTAAGATCTAAGTCCTATGATTGACTGATTAGAATAAGGCAGGAGCTCAGTTCTAGAGAACATAGAGCAATTGATAAGTTATCCACATGGACACTCTGGCAGAGAAACAATGACCCAGCACCAACAGAGCTGAGATAGAGTTAGGATCTTGGTCTCAATAATAAGAAAGTCATTAGAACTTAAACACGAGATGAAAAGATCGGCAGCATTACGCACGCTATATTGAGTAGCAGAAAAACAGGCCAATCATTATGTGACCTTTGACAAGTCAAGCAACCCCCCAATTTCTCAATTTCTTAGTCTGTCAAAAGTGCTCCTACAATATGTCTGAATTTAAAAAACAAAGGAGTTAATATAAAAAAAAAAAACTAAGCTTCTTGAAAATAGAAAAAACATGACAGAAAGGTAAGATTTTATTACTCTAAAATAAATAACTGAATTTGAATTTAATAAAGGCAGCTGAACAACAACAACAACAAAAAAGCAAACTGCTTGCCCACTCAGTCCTACTTAAAGGAAGTTCACACTTAGAGAAATTTTGAGTGAAATGTAGATATGATATGAAGGCTGAAAAATTATTTCCCAAATACAGAGAAAAACTATGCCACAGTAGGATGTGTTCCCAAGTTGGAGACTCTAAGACTTCACAAGGTAAGAAGAAGAGTCAAAGGGTAAAGATACAGAATGTAAAAGTGGCAAGGTCACATCTAACATTCAAATGATTATGTATTTATGTAAAGTAAAATTGGAAAACAATAATAGATAACACTCTCATATACAACAGCAAGGTACAAGTTTAAGTATGAATTTAATCCTTTCATTTAAGCCTCACAACTTGTATTAGGGTCCTCTAGAGAGACAGGACTAATAGGATAGATGTATATATGAAAGGGAGTTTATTGAGGAGTATTGACTCACATGATCACAAAGCGGAGTCACACAATAGACCGTCTGCAAGCTGAGGAGCAAAGAAGCCAGCCCGAACCCCCAAATCTCAAAAGTAAGGAAGTGAAGCCTTCAATTTCTGGCCGAAGGCCCAAGAGGCCCTGGCAAACCACTAGTGTAAGCCCAAGGGCCCAAAGTTTAACAAGTAGGAGTCTGATGTTCAAGGGCAGGAAGTATCCAGTGCGGGAGAAAGATGGAAGTCAGAAGACTTAGCCAGTCTAGTCCATCCACGTTCCTCTGCCAGCTTTTATCGTAGCCACACAGGCAGCTGATTAGATGGTGCTCACCCAGATTGAAGATCAGTCTGCATCTCCCAGTCCACTGACTCAAATGCTAATTTCCTTTGGAAACACCCTCACAGACACACTCATGAACAACACTTTGTGTCCTTCAATCCAATCAAGTTGATACTTAATATTAACCATCACACAATTCATATAAGCTATATTCAATCTTTACAACTATGCTGTATGCTAAGACTAGTGTTATACTCATTTTACAGATAAGAAAACTGAGACATAGAGAGGTTAAACTAATTATCAAAGGCAAGATGTTGCATGTAAGATCTGTACCCTGGCAGCCTGACTCCAGAGTTTATGTTCTAAACTACTATGCCATATTGCTTCTCAAAGAAGAAAAAATATTATTGAAGAGATGCCAGAAACATGAATTCAAAATTGCACAACTAACACATATAATCAATTTAAGATTGAAGTTTTCATTTGAGGCAGAGACAATTTGCTTTCTCATTGCTCAGCAAGAACTGCTATACCAAGAATTATAAGTGCGTGTACTGTGTCAATCATCAGTGTGTAATTCTCAAAAATGCATAGAAGTTGATGGTACACATTTTAATTCATTCAACAAATATTGAATACTTGCTTTCATACACAATGCTTGTTGTAATATGCTTTGTATAATTTTCCATTACAAATAAATATATCTAATACTACATGTTCTATTTATGTAGGAAGAAAATGAAATACTGTAGAGATAATCAGATTGAGTGAGTCAGCAAGGACAAGCATAATATCATTCTAAGGCAAATATTAAAAAGACATTGGGATTTTCATTTCTTTAATTTGGTGTATATATATATATACACACACACATATAACACACACACACACACACACATATATGTATGTGCGTGTATATATACACATATTTTTGTGTCGGACTCTCACTCTGTTGCCCAGGCTGAAGTGCAGTGGCACAATCTCAGCTCACTGCAGCCTCCGCCTCCTGGGTTGAAGCAATTCTCATGCCTCAGCCTCCCGAGTAGCTGAGATTACAGGTGCCTGCCACCATACCCGGCTAAGTTTTTCTGTGTGTGTGTATTTTTAGTAGAGGCAAGGTTTCACCACGTTGGCCAGGCTAGTCTCAAACTCCTTGCCTCAAGAGATTCACTTGCCTCAGCCTCTCAAAGTTCTGGGGTTACAGGCATGAGCCACCACACCTGGCCTAATTTGGTATACATTAATAGTTGCTCTAATGATTTTACCCTCAACTCTCAGCGTTATACTAAATGATTTCAATGTCCCTATGAATGACGTGCTGACTAATGTACTTTCAAAGTTTTGACCTCTACAAAGATAACAATCTTCACCTCCTTTCTGCTTCAGTGTCATCCTCTCATAATCACCTGCTGGGTACCGCCATCACTTTTAGTAATCCACAACAGGAATCTTCAATCCAGTACCCTGGTCCCTGACTACAATTTTCTCCCCTCCCAGGTGTCTACTTCCCTTACTCAAACTACACCTGCTCTTCAAACTAGACTCCTCTCTCATCTCCTTTTTCCTTGTTTCTGACTATTCAGCCTAGATGAGCTCCACTGTCCATCACTTAAACTCTTGTCTCACTAACCAACACACCTCCCTTTGCCCAGCCAAAGCCCAGTTCTGTTGTTAGCCTTCTCTACTCTGGCAGAGGCAACTGTGCCCTGCTGGAGCAAAATCACTTTCTCAGGCAGACTGGCTTTGCTTAAAATGTGTGCTTTCCAATTCCATCTGGATCTTCAAAACTTCAAATTAATCTTTAAAAAAAAATTTTCCTTCCTTCTGGGATGCTCCATTTTATATAGCTTTAGTCACATGTTCACTCACTTCAAATCTTCATCCTCCTTCATTTTTAACAGATGCCCTCAGGTTCTACTGGGACCCATTAATAAGCGGCTAGTAGCATAAACACCGTCAGCATCCTGCCCCCTGTCCCAACTACAAACTTCCATCTCATTGGGATACCCATCATTTCCTACTTCATTATAACTCCTAGGGTGAAAAAGTCCCATTTTATTCAAGACCTGTGCTCTCCATGTGGGCTAAGTTATCTATATGCTATTCAAGTATTTCCTTGGTCTTCAGCCTCTGCACTGTTAATAAAATCTTATCTTCACCTAAAGGCATTCTCAAGTCTCTCCCTTTCCAGTCAGTCACAACCTCTCCTCCCTCTCCACAACTCCATGTCCTTCCCTTGCTACCATCTATTCCCTCACTCCTTCCACCCAAGCATTTTCAAAAATTGATTTCCACTTGCTATCTTCATTTCCTAATCACTCATTCACCATTTAATATAAAGCCCTCTGACTTCTATCCCTTCTCCCCAGAATTTTCTTGGCAAGGGTCACAATGAACTCCTAAATACCAAACCAAGGAGTATTTTACATCACTGTTACTTGATCTCTCTGTTCTGTTCTCTCCATCTCTTTTGAAAACTTTCCTCCTTCATTTCAAGAAAATCATGTTTCTGTTGTTTTTCCTACCTTCAACTAATTCTCAGTTTCCTTGGCTACATACTTTTCCTTAAACACTGATTTACCTAGAGTTCTATTTTCTCTTCTCTTCAAAGGTAAATTCACATATTTCCAAATTTATAAATGATACTCCTAACTTCACAATACCCAAATATACATCTGTGCACTCGGTGCCTCAGTTTCAGACATATCCATTTACCCAATCCTTAGACATTTCCATTAGGGTTTCTAAAGTATGAACCCAATCTGTCCAAACTGAACAAATGACTTCTACCACTTCCATGACCAGATTCTCCTTTTCTTAGAAACTTCTTGATTAGTAATACCATCATCCACCCAGGCCCCTGAGTCAGAGCCTGAAAATGATTTTCTGATGACTTTCACTCATATGCTCCCAAATCCAACAATCTCTAGTAATTGCATCCCCTACCTTAGATCAAATCTACCCTCTCTTTCTTCATTGTCTTCAGACTACTGTCTCCTACTGGAAGTAATGCATTCCCCTTTCAAGTGAGTTTTCTGTACCTAACCTCACCCACAAAATCCCTAGACCAACTAGCTTACAACCCAGTCCTATAAATTGTACACCATGCAATACAAGCTTGTTTATGCCATGGCCTACGTTAACTCTTACTATCTATGCTCATCACTTCCTTCTTTCACATTTTATGTACTAACAACATAGAATTCTACAAATTTTTCCAAAATTATTTTTAAAGGCCCACATCATAAATTCCATCTTCACTGCTTGGGATACCCATCACATGATTGCCTGGTTTATTTGCTCTCATCCTACATAATCCAGCTTAATATCTCCTCATTCCAGGAAGTCTTGCTTTGTTCCTTCTTTCTTTCTACATTAATCTCTCCTCCTTCATGACTACTTAAGAAACTTGTATATTTTTATATTTTTGTCCTTATCACCTTAAAAGAGAATCTATAATTTAACATGTATACCTCACCCACTGGACTTGTGCTCCTTAAGGGAAAAAGACTGTGGTTTATTCATCTCTGGATTCTCATAACTTAGCATAAAGTCTGGCAGATAATAATCAATCAATAAATGTTTAATGGATTGAATGGAATTGGATTTCACAGTTCAGTTTTCCTTTTCAGAGATAGTTGCATAGATAGATTTCCCCCGCCACGTCAAGTCCCAGACCAATCATTTTTCATCCCAGATTTAATATCACCATCCTCCAGGGTAAGAAAATATTCTCTGAGATGCATGTATTTACTTTTCATGATCAGACATTTCAGTAGATCTATAAATGAGGTCTTGAAAATAATCTACCCCCCTGCCACCATTAAGAGAGGTAGCAATTTATTATACAAACTTCAAAAAACATCAACATTTTATCCATAACTGGTCTCAGCTCAATCAAACCGTTCAGCATAAGCCACGGAGCCACATGGCCTGTTACTTGGGTAGTCTAATCCCATTTTCACATCTCTTTTCATCTCGTCCATTAAATGGGAAGAGAGAAAAAAACATGAGTTTTTGCCACACATGGGCTCTTTAATGCTGCCCAGTGTATGGTTCTTAATTTTAGTGGATTTAAAAAACCTCAATTAGGCCGGGCGCAGTGGCTCACGCCTGTAATCCCAGCACTTTGGGAGACCAAGGCGGGCGGATCATGAGGTCAGGAGATTGAGACCATCCTGGCTAACACAGTGAAACCCCGTCTCCACTAAAAAAATAAAAATACAAAAAATTAGCCAGGTGTGGTGGCGGGCACCTGTAGTCCCAGCTATTTGGGAGACTGAGGCAGCAGAATGGCATGAACCTGGGAGGCGGAGCTTTCAGTGAGCCAAGATTGTGCCACTGCACTCTAGCCTGGGTGACAGAGCGAGACTCCGTTTCAACAACAACAACAAAAAAAAAAGAAAAAAGAAAAAAAAAAAAAAACCTCCATTAATCAATGGCTGTCGCCAGGGGTTGGGAATAGGATTTCTCATGGGTAAGAACATGTTCTCCACTTCTAAAGAGAAATAACTAGCACAGTGTGGTAGAAAGGGCATGACTTGGAAGTCACACAATCCTATATCTCCTTCTTATTATGTATAATCTTTGGCAATTGACATTAACCTCTGAGCTTCAATTTCCCTCAATGGTAAAAGGAGAATAACATCTACCTCATTGACTTCTTATAAATGTGATAAATACACCTGATCTTAGCCAAAAGGCCAAGAGCGATAGTAAGTGTGATAAATAAAGAGATACAATGTATTAAATTATTTAGCAGAGTACTGGGAACTATAGGTGCCCTTCCTTTCCCTTAGTTCCATTTCCCCAATGCCCTCTTGATGATGAGCTCTATCACGGGCAAACATTCTGTGTCTGCTTTATTCAGGCTGCATCCCCAGTGCCTAGTGCCTGTTACACAGCAAGTGCTTAATAAATAATTTATTTAATGGAGTAAATGATTATTCTTACAACTCTGTTCTACTCAACCCCATTAAAGAAATCTTAGTTTACTCCCAGCCACATTGCTGTTATCTCACATACACAAATACACACTCACACATGCATGCACATACACACCATTAACTCAGACACAAGGCCCCAAACTGAGCTTCTCATTTCTGAAAGCCTGTCTGCCGACCTCAGAGAGGTTTAATGAATGTCCATCTGGTTAAATCAAAAATGTCTATTTAACACACTAGCAATTTTATGATTTATAAAATACCTGATGAAAACACAATTGCATTTTAAATGCCTAGTCTAAAATCCTTCTACTCTAAGAAGGTTAAGAAACATAAAAAGACCCAACCAGCTATATGCCATCTGCATCAACAGGAAAGAAACATCTCATGAATTCCAGAAGAATAATTTTAAAAGGTTATTCTTAGGTGCTAAGAGGTGATGTAAATGAAAATCATAGAAAACAAATCTATAATAAAATCAGACTCTTCTGTGAGAAAGTCAATGTAAATGCAGAAAAACAGGAAAATTAGTTGATGCCAAATTTCTGAAATCATTCAGGATATAATTAAGTAAAAGCCTCTGGAAATAGCTCGAAAGAAAAGAATACAAAGATAAAGTATCTTCATCCTGAAATATTTCATTTTCATGGTCATTCTTAGAAAGAAAAAAACTCCATAATTTTCTATATGCACACTTTTGTTTAATTAAAAAGGAACTCATATGAGGGAATTCTCATTTTAAAGACCATCTCTACAATTGTCAATTGCAGAGACAAGAGCTGAGTATGATAAAATGAAAATGCTAATAACTTGACATCTAACAGTCTGCTGTATTATCAGGATTCATCAAGGTCAACATTATTATAGGCCTTAGCTTTGCCCTTTCCTTCCGCCAATCCCCAATACCCCCAAAACCTTTTTGACAAGAAAACAAATGGAGACTGAATTTTTCAAAAACATATTTGAAATGATATCCTTTGGTCAAAATTGAAACTGTCTTTGCTGGTTCAACATTTAGTATGCACCTCATTTTAAGCAATGGAGTTGGAATTTTAATCAATGTCAAGCAAAAACTTATCACCTGTCAAGATACTACACTGGGAAAGGTTGGCAGACATGAGGGTGGCAAGGAGAGAACTGGGATCAGGGAATAGATTAAAAGTACACACTTTTCACACTCAATCACACTGATGCTAACATTGCTGGACAACAAATGCTTTGTACAAACAAAAAGCCATCAGCCCCTCCACCCCCTGGATTCCATTGCTGGAAAACATACCAAACTGTGACGTGGTAGAGCAGGGCATTAGAAGTTGATTTGTCCATGTCCTTCAGGAGTAGCCTAAACACTCTGATATTCCAGGACTATTAAATCTAGTACTTCACCTTCAGGGAGGATTAGTGTCTGTACTTACCTCTATATTGTCAGCCAGTGTTACAGTCAAGATTGGAAGAGGAAACAGATCTCTGTTTGGAACAAAGAAATCAGACAGGCCAAATGGCTGGAGGAAGATGTTTCAATAAAGTGATACCTCCAGACATATCTTACTTTGCGTAATACGTCAACATGGAGTGAATGCTTGGGGCTATTCATTTGACTTTTGCCAAACCATTGTGCATCGGTAATAGTAAGAGTAATTCTAAATCAACCGATACAGAAAGCAGAGCTTAGAAAGGTTAGCAAATTCATCAAGATTTCGCCTTCAACCAATAACTTTTATTGAGAGCTTATTCTGTGCTAGGAACTGTGCTAAGATATTTTATATGCATCATCCCATTTAATCTTTAAAGCAAGCACATGAGGCAGAAACACTATTGGCATTCCAAATTTCAGATGTGGAAACTGAGGCTCACAGAAGACAAGTAATTTAACCAAGGTCATTACATAGGAAGAACGGCTGAAGTAGTCTGCAAGATACACTTCAAATTTACACACATCACCACATGCACCATCAACACAGCATGCACACACAAACACACACATCACTCATGCCACACACACTGCATACATACATGCTCACACCTATTTGTAAGTTGCTATCAGAAGTCCCTGGGATGCCACCTTCATGTTGCTTTATGAAGAGCAAGTCTGTAATTTGGTAAAGGATCCTGGTTTTCAAACTAAAGACATGGAGAAATGATGTAGGAAAAATAAACAACAAATGAAGCAGCAATGTGTGTTCCTCTAGACCGGTGAAGCACAGCCTAGCTATACAGCTAGGCCACAGGGTATTCAACCTTGGTGCTTTGGGAAAAATACCTGATATGGTTTGACACTGCATCCCCACCCAAATCTCATGTCAAATTATGATCTTCAGTCTTGGAGGAGGGGCCTTTTGGGAGGTGATTGGACCACAGGGGTGGATTTCCCCCCTGCTGATTTCATGACAGTGAGTTCTCATGAGATCTAGTTGGTTAAACTTGTGTAGCACTTCCCACTTTGCCCTCTCTCTCTCCAGCTTCACCATGTGAAGAAGGTGCTTATTTCCCCTTTGCCCTTCCACCATGATTTTAAGTTTCTTGAGGCCTCCCTCACACGCTTCCTGTACAGCCTGTGGAAATGTGAGTTGATTAAACCTCCTTTCTTCATAAATTACCCAGTATCAGGTAGTACTTTATAGCAGTGTGAGAATGAACTAATGCAATACCTAATTCTGGGTCTCACTCAAGACAAATTAAATTGGAATATTTGAGTGAGAGAGTAGTGTGCTGTGCCTCAGCAATTAAAAATTTGCCCACCCCAGATGATTCAAATGTACAGACAAGATTGAGAACAATGCCATCTGCTTTCCAGGCATACTTTTATCTCAGTGTCCTACTGCCCAGGCCATGAGTGGCATTAACCAACCAGTGCAGCAAAAGTACAGCCAGGGCTCACCCACCCCCACGGCCTTCACATTACCAGTCCCTCACACCCTTCTTATGGCTCTTAGCAATTGGAGAGGATTAATGAGAACTTGGCCAAAGGACACTCTGCATGGTGACCTCCCAGCACAGCTAAAGCCATAAAACTGAAGCAAACAAGGAATCCATTACATTCATCAGGTCAGAGCCTGAAGCCCCTCTGCCCCCCTGCCAGTCTGTGAAGCCCTTTTCTTAGCAGCACTTTGAGTAACATACGGTGGATGCTTGACAACTGTGAAACCATAGATAGAAGAAAGCAAGGCAAGACCAGATCTTGACTGTGCAGACCCACATGTGCTGACCACAAGCTTTCCTCCTTTTAGTTCAAGGAACTCCTGTGACATCTCTGTAGCCTAAGCATCCACCATTAGACCTCACTATGCTCCAGTGAAACTCATTCCCACTGCCACAGAACTTTTGCAATTTTTGTTCCCTCTGCTTGAAATACTCTCCTCTCTGGTTTTTGCATGGCTGATTCTTTCCAATTCTCCAGACATCAACCCAAAAGCCACCCCCTTCAAAGAGCCTTCCCTAACCACCTAATCTAATAGGGTCCCTCCCTAACCCTAGTTATTTACAGCTTCACTCTGTTTTGTTTCCATCATAGTGTTTGTCATTAACTGGTACTTTTTAAATTACTACGGCTATTATTCCTACCTGAAATTGTCATATATTCAGTAAACAAGTAAACCTGTTTACCTTCTCTTTTCACTATCTAGAATGTAAGCTCCGTGAGAACAGAAATTCTGTGCATCCCATTTATTTATGTCTATTGGGCCAGTGACAGCACCTGGTATACAGCAGGTATTCAGTAAATGTCTGACCATGTGAAAAAACAAATGAAGACTGTTTGATATGGTTTGGCTGTGTCCCCATCCACATCTCACCTTGAATTATAATAATCCCCATGTGTCAAGGGTGGGGCCAGGTGGAGATAAATGAATCACGCGGGGCAGGGGAAGGGATGTCCCCATACTCTTCGCATGGTAGTGAATAAGTCTCACGACATCTGGTGGTTTTACAAATGGGAGTTCCCCTTCACAGGCACTCTCTTGCCTGCCACCACATAAAATGTGACTTTGCTCCTCCTTTGCCTTCCACCATGACTGTGAGGCCTCCCCAGCCACATGGAAAACTGTGAGCCAATTAAACCTCTTTCCTCTATAAATAGCACAGTCTTGGGTATGTCTTTATTAGCAGCATGAGCCCAGACTAATACGCCGTTCCTTCAGATTTTAGGAAATCCAATAAAGGATATATAAACCTACATGATACAGTTAGAGGGGATGTATCTAATGCTAACATGTAGATTTAAAATTCTTCAGCAGCCAGGCCACCAACAGAGCAGAGTCAAACTCACATCCATGGGATGGCAAAGCCTGTGCTTTTAACGACTATGTGGTTATATTTTGTGGTCTCCCTTCATAAATAAAACTAAAGTCAAAGACCAAAACTGCAACAAAAAGCCGATAATTTGCCCTGATACTCTTTTCTGCATCTATGGCTGATGTTAAAAGGAGAGGGTAGGGGAGAAAAAACCCTAGCAAAACCCAATAGATAAACCAAATATCAATGAGCCCTTAGTTTTCCGTATGCAGAATTTATGTTTCAGGACCACAATGTGGCCCCTAAGGTAATGTAATATAATGAATTATGTTATCACTGGGTCTATCATGCATACAAATTTTAAAAAGAAAACCTTTCTGCTACAATTCAGAAACTCAAGGTCTTCTATCTTGGCAATTTCTCAGCAGAAAGAAAAGATCTCAAGCAAAATTCATCCTGGTCCCCAATCCAATTTACTGGCTCCTTACAGATGAATCAGTGTGAAAGGTATGTGGGGGGGTGTTTCCTCTAATTAACTTTCAGTGGGTGAAAAGTACACTAATAGCCCACAGGGAGAAGCTGAGCCCACAATGTTCATCAGCAACTCAAGGAACTGATTGAAGTAAGGCTCATAAACCCCTGTTAAGTGATATCTACCAAAAGCAGAGGCAGCTTGACTTCAAAAGTAAAACCATCAGAGTCTAGTCCTTTCCTTCCATGAATCTATCACCTGTAGGAACACATGCTTTTCCTGCTAAAACCCTGCTATTCCCATTCTTCCGACTGAAATGCCAGTCTCTCCCAATATCAACTCTCCCCGCCGCGACCTCTCCTGATCTATTAAAATCCCTGTGGGGCCAGGTGAGGTTGTGCAATTTCTGAGAAGCCTTCTTCATTCATATGCACAACCACAACCAAATATTGAATATGGCTTGGTTCTATAATGGGTTTTGGCATTTGATCAAGAGCTATCTGGAATTATTTTCTCTGAATGGTTTATGTGTTCCTATCTCTATCCCTTTACAACAATATTTCAAGTTATTTGACAACAAAGATGCTGTCAAGCTCTTTCTGTATTCCTCTGTGTCATACACACTTAAGATACTCGTCAAATGGTACCAGGAATGCTAACACAGCTGGCCTGCTCCAGGGAGGCCCAAGAGGGAAAAATCCTTGTCAGTAGAGGCCTTAATTTGAAGACTACTGTTTGTGTAGCTTAACTTTCCATTAGGGTACCTCTGCTAATGCCAAACTCATCCAAAGCAACTACTTTTCTAAGATATCTGAAAAATAAAAGGATATCCTCTTTTTGTTTGTTTGTTTGTTTTTGAGGCGGAGTTTCGCTCCTGTTGCCCAGGCTGGGGTGCAATGGCATGATCTTGGCTCACCACAACCTCCACCTCCCGGGTTCAAGCAATTCTCCTGTCTCAACCTCCCAAGTAGCTGGGACTACAGGCATGCGCCACCACACCGGGCTAATTTTGTATTTTTAGTAGAGTTGGGGTTTCTCCATATTGGTCAGGCTGGTCTCGAACTCCTGACCTGAGGTGATCCACCCACCTCAGCCTTCCAAAGTGCTGGGATTATAGGCAGGAGACACCATGCCTGGCCGATATCTTATACAAAGGTATTTACCATTAAATGCAGAGCCACTTATGACAGCAGAGGGTTCTGGTTCAGGAAATCCGGGCCCAGCTTGTGTCTTTGAAGCAGAGCTAAGATAGTTGTGTATTTCTCCTATGCTATAACCCCTAAACACAATTTCTTCAGCACGTTCCCAGAAGTATTTATTCGTAAAATTCTCCAAGAAAACAAATTTGGGGAATGCGGCACATTATATCTCCCACAGAGAGACTCAAAATGTTCCTTAGTTAGCAAAGGTTCTGAGAAAACTCTCAGCAAATAAATCTATTTAATTTTGTTCAGCTCAGCATTTCCCACATTAATTTAAGCATGAAAACTATTTTTCAAATAATAGCTATTAAAGCCCCCATAGAACTACTATCACTCTCACTAAAAGGGGTTCTAAGGAAATTTCTTCAGTAGCACTTTTAGAAGCCTAATGCATCGGAATCTCTCAGTGCCATGATGTGAGAAGTGATACTTTTCTCTTCTTTTTTTTTTTTTTTTTTTTTTTTTTGAGAAGGAGTCTCGCTCTGTCGCCCAGGCTGGAGTACAGTGGTGCGATCTTGGCTCACTGCAACCTCTGCCTCCCGGGCTAAAGCAATTCTCCTGCCTGAGCCTCCCGAGTAGCTGGGATTACAGGTGCCTGCCACCATGCTCAGCTAATTTTGGCATTTTTAGTGGAGACGGGGTTTCACTATATTGGTCAGGCTAGTCTCGAACTCCTGACCTCAGGTGATCCCCCTACCTCGGCCTCCCAAAGTACTGAGATTACAGACGTGAGCCACCGCACCCAGCCAAAGTGATACTTATTTAGATGATAAAAGTGAGTTGGCACTTTCTTCCCCTGTTCTGTTTACTGTTTGGTATGGGAACTCGTGGTTCTCCACTTATTGGCCATCCACCCATCTCACTCTGATAGCTATACTCTACCTTCTCTGTCCTGTACTGTATCCCTGGAGAGCCCTGTTGACTGGCTTCCAGATAAAGGGCAGGAGGAGAGAGAAGTAGGAGTAATTCTTCCCAGTTTCTTCCTTCCTAGTTTGGTGTCACTCTTATGACCACAGCTATGAAGCGATAAAGGCAGCTACAATGACATCTCTCACCGGGCCACCTCAGCTCCATGATCCCAGCTCTCTGGCCTCTGGCACCGCTATTCCTTCCCCACATCCCTTCAGATCTAAAGACGGGAAAGGCTTCCTGATGACATTATCACTGTTTATCTCATCTTCCTTTTGTATATCCTTAATCCCACTTATGCCTCTATAAGTGACCCCTATCATTGGTCATTTTCTTTTCAACTATTCAGGAATAAAATGTTTTTTTCTTCTGTCAGATTCTGATTGGTAGAGCAAGGAATGGCACCGATACTAGTGCTTTCTGTGCACCAGACACTACACAGAGGATTTTATATACATTACAAAATTTAATCCTCACAACAGCCTTGGATGATAAATATTATTATCCCCATTTTACCAATGAGTAGGATGAAACTTAGAGGCATGAAGTAGCTTTGCCTTCACTGACATTGCCCAAGGGAGGCAGAAGCAGATTCAGTCTGAGGGCACACGGTCTCTCAACCAATACGTTTTGCAAACCTACTTTGTTCTAGGCCCTGGGCTAAACCCTGAAGATACAGTGAGGGAAAGACATAAAAGAAGTAGAGAAGAAACAGAAGTATACCCCTGATGTTGTGAAAGAAAATTCCTTCACCCTTGACATTTAATGTTGGAATATAAAAATTAATGCACGTGCTACCCCTGGTACTTCTGGCCCATGACCCTGATACTGACTTTGCTTCTGAGGACTAAATTAACAGAGGGCAGGTTTCACTATAAAGGTTAAGGATAGGCCCCCAGAGCCCAGCCATCTTCTCCTTGGGTGTGTCTTACTCAAACATGTCTAAGACATGTGGCCGAGATCAAGCTTATTTGACTCTTTCATTGTATCTCATACAATTAGATAATGAAGAGATTGCAGCAGCAGCACCACCATCAGCCTATGTATCCTAAATCCAAAGTTTAACTTTGATATTTCCCTTCTGCATCTGATATCAGGTTAATCTTAAACACATCTTTCTATCTCAATTATTTGAATCAACTCTTTCTTTCTACCACATACCACTTCCATTTTAAATGATTATAATAGTAGCTATTATTTGCCAAGCCATTAGCAAATGTCAGGTACCTAATCATTTTACATTGCTAAGAACTGGGCTCTAGATGTGGCCTGTCTAGGTTTATAAACCAATTCTACCATTTGTAAGTTAGATAAATTATTTAACCTAAGTCTTAATTTCTCCATCTGTAAAATGGGAATAATAATAATATCTACTCACAGAGTTGTTAAGACCATTAAATTAGATATTCTATACAATTCTGTGCTTGGCACACAAGAAATGATAATAGTAGTAACAATAATAAACAACACATATAGCTATATAGCACTGACTATGTATCTGGCATTTTTCCAAGAGCTTTACATGTGCTAACTCATTTAATCATCACAACAACCCTATGTGGTAGTATTGTTATTATTTTTAAGTTTTGTGACTGAGGAAACTGAGGTGCAAAGAGGTTAAAATGATTTGCCTCAAGGTACATGCCAATATGTGATGATTCCCATCAGATCTGCCTGATTTCAGGGCCTGAGATAAAGAGCACTAGGAAACAGCATTTTAGAACTTCCTTGTCATGGGAAACCCTACCTCATCTCTGGGTTTCAGAGTCTGGCTCTCCAATTACAGCATATCCTGCTGCTCAAACTACTGTTCATGCTTACCATTCTATTCAGGCCTGTTATTCAGTAACTCTCCTTCAGCCTCTGAAGAAAGTTTAGTTCTTCAAATGTACATTAGTGTCTTCCACCTGCAGTAAGTACTACCTTCATTTCCTAACATGCTCTTGACACTGTCTGGCTAAAAGCAGCAGACTGTAGTGCAAAAAATATACACTTGTCTTCATTCACTGGGATAAGGCCCCAGTGACAGAGTGGAAAGGAAAACTATCGCATAAAATATAGAGTAATCCTGCTAACAAATAAAACCTTTATCTCTTGTCTCTCCCTCTCTCTCTCTATTACTGACAAATTTGAAACCCTAAAGCTTTACATTCATTGTTTTGTAAGAGCTTATTAACCCAGATTTAGCCTCCAATACAAAAACAGATGCAGGGATGCAGGCATGCATATTTCACATATCTCAAAGTATTTGACTCAATCAGAATGCAATTGTCCTTAGATATAAATTTGTAAGAAAAACAGTGGTTTACTTCTAAATTCCATTCGGCAGGAGCTTGTCCCAAGGTGTTCCCTTTACCTTCCATAGCATCATCCCCTCAGCCCATCACTTGGCCCACCTGAGGTTTCCTTCAGACAACTGCACTACAACGCACTTGTTTTGCTGTTTTCCTTACACAGTCTCCATTTTCTAAACTAGCACCTTCTCCCCAGAAAGCTCTCCAGAACTAATGCTCCACCATCGTTCCTTTTCTCACTTTTTTTTGATATCATTTTGAGATGTAATGTGTGTTTTTCTTTCCAAATCAGACTTTATAATTAACCCATTCCTGTTTTTCCAGTTTTGTTCCTCATTTTAACTTCCCTTCCATCACCTCCTCTTACTGGTGGCCCCATGGTCCGTCTCCTAGTTCCCTGTTCTTACATTAGTCTTGACACAGACTTCTTTTGCCTAGTTAATAAAGCAGGTCTTTTATCTTTCAAGTCTCATCTTCTGCTCTATGTTGAAACATTGGTGGGTATTCATCTTCTTGGGACTTTATAATGGTGAATCTGTCGACAGGGAGCTCCTTGGAAAGAAAAATAACTAATGGTCACCATGAGATTTCCTAACTTACTACTGCACAACCATAGAAATCCAATGCCCTGTGTAAGATTTACATAAATTCCAGTGAGTTAGGGCTCAGGCATATAACTTGAATGAATTCATTCAGCCAATGGATAGTTCTACTGTTTAATGAAGTAATATATTTATGTTTGAAGAAGAGGGTCTTACAGCCCCACTATGCAAACTTAACAAATTGAACATGGGATATCCTTGTTCCTACAAGTCCTTTGGCTACTCCACCAAGGACTTTTCGCTAGCTATTTCACCCCCTATAATGCCCCAGCTTCACATCATCTCCTTGACTATTCTCTCCTTTCCCCTTTCTCTCCTCCTTCTCCATCACCTTCAAACTCCTATTTACTTCTGTGACAGAGTACTCTAACTATACCTTCATTCTCTCAATTTCATTCATTTGGCTTATTATTGTCCCAAGCAAAAATTCCTAAGAAGAATTATCCTGCAAGCTATTATAATAAAAATTTCATCCTGCCGCATACAGTTTAGCCAAAACTGTTTATGAATTGCAGTGAGTTACAGCAAAGTAATCTTTGCCTCTTGCCTTTCATGGTGAACACATACACAAAAAAGGCAACTAGTAAAGGTGTAAAATGGGAGTTTGGCCTGGAGACTCACATGCATACAGTCATTCCTTAAATCCTTACCCAGATGTGCTTCTCCCTACATCCCACTTGGGTTGCCCTTTTGAGAATATTTGTTCATCAGTATATATTTCTACTTCATTTTACTCACATATGAGTTGGAACGTAGAATGAGGAGCTACACTCAGTTACCACCTGCCTAGAAATAATCGAAATAATCTTAATTGTGCCATACTGTGCATCTGTTTCATAGGGCCTACGTATCCATTAGGATTAGGTCCAGCAACATAAAACAGTGATCCTCTTAGTTATCTCATGATTCAAGATGGCTGCTGGGCTTTGATCATTGTGTCCTCTTGTAGACGAGAAGATGGAGGCAACAGAGGAGGGATGACAAAGAGACTCCAGGGTGAACTTTCAGGGACAATTCCCCAAACCACACCACAGAATTGGGATAACAAGGAAAACTCTGCTTCTGCCACCATCAGGAGGCTGCATAATCATAAAGCTTCCATTACTTCAGAACCACACCACCTCTGCCATGATGTGGAAGGTGTCAAGTCACAAGGCCTGCAAATAAAGCAGGAAGCTGACACCATGCCTCTGCCGTGATTTAAGTCAGTAAAATGGAAACTGCTGTCCCATCCTATTTTTACATATAACTCAGTTCCTTGTCAAAGCCACCAAGAATTTATCTATTTAGCAGACCCTAAGTCATACTTGGGACCCAGATAGCAAGGGAATTTGAGAAATGTGGATCTAGTCATCCCAGACTCTGTAGAACAGGAAGGCATGCCTGCAGGCACTGGAAACAGTATTGAACGGGCCAGTCCACAGTGCCTGCCATCCCAGGATAATGCCGTGGATATTCCATTACCACCAAGGCATGTTTGTTGAGAGGAACAGAAAGGCTCATGCTAACAGGAAATTTCTGTTGATCAGCAGACGCCCTCAGCTGGTAGAATTTTATAGGGATGGAAGAGACAGGTCTGAAATTTGGTTTCAGAGCACTTGACCTTTGAGTCATGACTTTATTCAAGACTGATAGGAGAGAGATATAGAAATAAAAAGGAGAGACCAGGCATGGTGGCTCACGCCTATAATCCCAGCACTTTGGGAGGCCGAAGTAGGTGGATCACCTGAGGTCAGGAGTTTGAGACCAGCCTGGCCAATATGGCAAAGCACCATCTCTACTAAAAATACCAAAATTAGCTAAGCATGGTGGCAGGCACCTGTAATCCCAGCTACTCGGGAGGCTTAGGCAGAAGAATTGCTTGAACTCAGGAGGCAGAGGTTGCAGTGAGCCGAGATTATGCCATTGCACTCTAGCCTGGGCAACAGGAGCAAAACTCCATCTCAAAAATAAATAAATAAATAAATAAATAAATAAATAAATAAATAAATAAATGGAGAGAGAAGGAGGGCATACAATGGTGATACCATTGTTCTCTGCGTTACTAGGTGCTTGAAGTTTGCCCTGTGCTTTAAGCTACTGCTGTTTCCTTAATCACCTCCTTTATCACTCCTCTTGGATTTATAAGGCTCAAATACTACCATCAATTTATCTTCACAGATTTCTTACTTAAAATCCACTAAAGCATAATCTATCTTGACCACATCTCTAGTAGAGATGGGACTACTAAGGTAGGGAGGAACTGGTTTTTATTATCTGAGGCACAGAGAGGTTAACTGGTTCACCCAAGATCACACAATGAAACAGAAGGATAAAAAACAAATAGGAAACGTCAATCCATGGTATGTGATTGCCAAAGAAATCTTCCAGCTCTAGATGCTTAGAGGAAACCTACAGAGCTGAGGGAAGGTGGCTTGCTTCAGATTGTGTCCTGAAGGAACAATTAACCGAATATCAAAGACTAAAAGTTTTCTAGTGAGATTCTTTTTTTTTAATGTTCTATTTCTTTTGCACTTGAGATCTCAAATTTGATTTTCAAGATCAGTTAGTTTAATCAAGCACGATTTCTCTCTGCAAATACATTATGTGTGCAATGGATGTGCATATGGGTACAAGCTGGAATAAAATTGAGTCTCCAATTTCTCAAAACCATACAATTGACCATTTTTCATCTGTAAAAACTAAATCTTCCAGAGCACTTCATTTCTTGCTATCCTGGGACATACGCAGACTACTTTGCAGGGTCTATAAAAATAATCATTCAGGTATTTTCTACAATGTCAATAACCAAGAAAATTCTGACACATAACCTCGAAAAAACTCAACCAGAGTCTGATGATCAGGGTTTAATTCCCAGTTCTGTTACTAACTTCATAACCTTGGAGCAAGTTAACACCATGGGCCTGTTTATTATTCATTAATATAAGGACGACAGCTAGATGACCATTAATTTCCTAACTTTAAAACCTCCAATTGAAGAAAGGTTTTCTATAAAGAAATAGCAATATATTAAAAATCAGAATCTAAACCCTTTTCTCTTTTTTATAATATGACCTAAACAAAAAATATATAATTGGATACATTTTACCATGTCAGACCTTAGAAGATAAAACAAATGCCTTAGAGTTCATTCACTGCAGACTTTCAGAACTGTGACCAAAGCCTCATCCAAAGCTAGTGATGGTCAAGAGAGATGACCTTCAGAATACTCTTCCAAGGCTTCTGTGTATTGAAGTAATAATAAGAGCAATTTTAAAAGCAGTTATTAAACTCCAGTGCACCTAACAGTTCCAATACAATTACATATGTGATCTCATTAAACTCTCACATTTGTGTTCCCATCCTATAGCACACAGCACATGATTATAATACACATAATTAATTTCTCTCAGTAGGTATCAGCCTTTGTAAAACATGTGATCCTACTGGTTTCAAGAGTTTTGTCGTTCTCTCCCTGCTATCCATTTGCTTTTCATTTTATAAATATCCTTATTTTCATTAGGGTGCCCACACACATAGCCCAGGTGCTTTGAGAGATTTCAAGTCCAACCCAGGCTCTTGGGGTGGTGCACATGATGAAGCTTCAGTGAATCAATGTATCTGCCGGTCACAGTGTTTGGTTCAGAAGTGAGTATACAAGCTGGGGAGCTCCCTCCTGGAAAAGGAGCTTTCTAGCACTTCTGATAGAGTTTCTCAGAGATCATCCTCTGTTTCCCCAGATGTGAAAGATAATGTTGTTGTTGATGCTCATCTCAAATCCACAGAGAGATCCCAGGAGGCTTAGCATAAAGCTGAATCATAGGGAAAAAATGGGAACAAACAAAAGGTCTCAGGTCCTCGATGACATCCTGGTGTTGCTGTGCCAACCCAGTCCCCAAACTGCCTGACCTCCAGACTTACGTGCATACGGGCCAATAAAGCTTCCTCATTGTTTATTTTGAGCTGCCTTTTTGGTTATTTGCAACTGAATATATCTTTAGCATCTACCACAGTACCCAGGACATTGAATTTTTACTGGTCATATTTACAGATCACCTACAATGTGAACAAATGTTTATCAAGTGCCTACCATGTACCAGGCAGGCACCATTCTAGTGTCTGGGATATGGCATTGAAGAAAAGAGACAAACATTCATGCCCTCACAGAGCTTATGAATTTTCTAGTGGAAGAGACAGATCATGATTAAGGTAAATGAGTAAAGTATATAATGTGGTGGATAGTGATAAGTTGTAAGCAGAGAAAACTAACAGAGAAAGGAGAAAGGAAGTGACAGTAGGGACTGAACATTTGGAAAGATGGCCAGGGAAACTCCACTGAAATGGAGACCTTTGCCAGAGGCCTGAAGGAAGTAAGGGAGCCAGCTATGCAGATGCGAGGGGAAGTGCATTCCAGGCACAGGGAAAAGCAAGTGTCCCTGAGTTAGGATGGATGACTGCAGACTGAATTGATGGTACTATTTTAGGCTTCACCAGTCATGACAGCACATTTGGAAAACAGCAAAGGCAAGTGAGAAAACGGGCAGGAAAAGAAAAAGACCACACTCTTACTTTCCAAAGAAGGTCCTTTTCTCTATTTTAAGATGGTATTTTTGGTGGCAGAAGTAAGATGGACCTTTTCTCTTTGATTCTTCACAAGCCATCTCTGCATTACCTAGAGGTTATTACACACCACCCTTTCGTTAGAAGCATGAGCCCTCAATACTTTCCACTTGTATTATTCTTACAAAAGTACTCCAATGAGGACACTGCATGACAAACTCCATCTTCATTAGCTGAATTAATTAAAACAGAGTCAGATATTTTACAGACTATGATGAGCTGGATGCTGGATCCATTGTAATCCAGAGCTTTGGCACAAGAGCAGACACAGAGAAATTCCTTGCACTAACACTTTGCAAAGAGGAAGGACCCCTTCGTGGGTCACGGTTTCAAACAGAAACTATCATATCTTCCTAATTAAAATTCAGAGATTCTGACTTGATTGTTATTTGAACAATCAAATAATTTGATTAAAATAACTTTAATTTTATAAATTAAATTTTTAAAATTTTTAAAAATTAAAAATAGTTTTTAAAATTGCTGTCACTGATAAATCACACCTATTCACAGTTGGATTTCATACTTTCTTTATCGACATCTCAAACCCAGCATGACTCGAGAAGCGTTCAGGTCTCCTTTTAAATATTTTTCCAGCAAGGTAGGGGGCAGAGTTTGTTTTCAGGAGAAAAATTCACAACAGGCTCTGCACCCAAAACAATATTTAGGTCAAAACAATCCATATATTCACTTTTTATTTTCTTGTTGATGTGTCTCTGGGTGATAGATGATTTGTTTCAGTTTGTGCCCTGGCACAGAAAGCATGGTATCTCTACAAATGCACAGGCTATTGCTGTGGAAATGAACATGAGGTAATAAATATATCATTATGAGTGTCATCATATCTAGTAGGTGGGTAATGATGGAACTTCACATTTAGAATCTTTCCAAAGATTTATGAAACATTAACGTAGTAATCCCCGCAATGCCCTAGGAAGGAAAAGAGGGACTTTATACCAGTTTTACAGATGGGGAGACTGAGAGAGCAATTATGAGATTTCCCCAAGAGCACCGAGGGAATAAGAATTAAATGCCATTTGTGCAGAGTTCTCAAACCCAGATTTAGCTGCACAAATAATGCCATCGGGTTCTCTCCACCCTCAGCAAACACCTTTGCGAAATAAAGTGCTGAGAATGTGGGAGAGCAATAAAGTGTACACTACACTTCAAAGGTCCCTCCAGGGAGAAACCTTACATTTCTATTTACATAGGGTAGCACTGGTTGTCGTGGTTTTCGTGGTTTCTGAAAGATGGAGAAAGAAATTATGTTACAGAAAATGTACTGAATGAAAAGCTCGAGCCAGTGCAGACATGGATCTCTCCAAGTATATTTAACTTTGACAACAGAGTCCCTCTTCCTGCTTGGACCTTTTAACCCTTCCTTCTAGGCTAAGAAGAAAATGTTTCCTCCTCTTCCACAAAGCCAGCTCCTCCACCTGTATGCTGCCTGCCTGAAATGATGTCTTAAGCATCTTTAATCTACTTTCCCATCTAGCCTTTAAGTATTCTTCATGCTAACAGTTGGCCTGAGGAGGACAAAATATCTTTCACTTGACCTTGCTGTCTTCATCAGGTTTTTCTCCAATTCTTTCTAATCCTTTTGACTGCCAAAACCCTCCAAATTTTACTCGCTATCCAACTTTCTATCAAAATGTCTTTTTAAATCCTGTTATTAGAGACAGCAATGATTCTCCTCTTTGGAATACTGCCAATGATTCTCTTCTTGCCAAATATAATGGAATTTTCAGTGCCTTCACCCTCCTGAGCCTGTATGATCCTCTAGCAGAAGTACCGCCAACCACTAACTCTTTCTGCCTCTTATTTTCATTTTATAATCTCTTAATTTTATTGCCACTTTTACTACTGCTTCTTCCACCTCCAGGTCTCTGCATGGGGTTCTCCTCCAGGATACTGGTCGTATACCCTTTTCTCTAAACACTTTTGCATCCTTATTTACATATCTGTATCAGGATGATTCACATCTCTATTTCAAATATCTAACTCTTACATGTAATATAGTTCAGTATTTCCATCCACTTATAAGATGAATTCACTGTGAATTTAAAGGAGGGAAGAGAAAATCTCCACTGCTTTCTTTACTGCATGCCTCCTCCTTCTCTCCTCCGTAAGAGTTGGGCATACCCATCAGATTGAGTCAGATTCCATAGCAGTAATTGGTCTACGTTAATGCAGGTGGAACAACTGCCTTTAAGGATACGCCTAGCCAACTCACCTTCTCTTCTCTTCTTTACTGGTGAGACTGGGTATTTTGGTCCAAATCCATACAATTTGATTTGACTGGTGAAGAAAACGTCCGCTTAAACTTGTGACTAAATTGCTTATTGCAGACCATTTTTTACAATAGTCCTGTACTCTAAAAAAATGGACACTAACCCAAATGATGATGATGATGATGATGATGATGATGATGATGATGATAGTAACAATGACAGTCTTTTTAAATTGCTCCAAACCATAGGGGACTGTTCCTACTTTTAACTTCTTTTGCACTTAGAGATAGTAATACAGTGTAGCAAAGTATTTGCAAATCACTCACTTTGTAATAGATTTGTCTCCTCACTTAAATATTAAGTACCTTATGGACAGAGCCATTTCCTGTGCCACCTCTTTGAACTCAACAATACCCAACTACCCTTACTCTACCCTCAACACTGTTGGAAATACAGGAAATGCTACATAAGTACATACATTACTGAACTACTGATGTCACCAATGGTGACTATCCTACCACTGCTACAGCTGAATAAGCTTTTAATGGCTTCTCACAACATTTAGAATTATATCTAAACCCCTTACGATGGTCCACATGGCCCTACATGACCTGGTCTCCCCTTATTACTCCAACCTCATTACCCACCCCCCTCACACCAGGCATGGCTGCCTTCTACCTTTTCCTCATACATACCAAGCTCAGTCCTTCTTTGGGAACATAGCATTTGGTGTTCTCTCTGACTGAAATGTTCTCACAGAACTTTTCACGGCTCATACCATCCCCTTACACAGATTTTCATTCATATGGGCTACTGCCTCACTAGATCTTCCCCTATGGCCCTATGAAAATTAGCCCTCTGGATCACACCTATCATTTCCTAATCCTTTACCCTGTTTTGGTTTTCTTCACAGCACTTATAACAACTGAAATAACAAGCATTTTTGAATAGCTATTTCCCTGTGTAGAATATAAACTCCACAATGGCAGAGACCAAATCCTGGGGGCTCAGGTGTTAGAATATGGAAACAGTTTCAGGTATGAAAGTGAAACACCAAGTTTAGGGACCAAAAGTTGACAAATATTCTCAAAAGAATATTTTTAATATTTTACTTCAAATCTATATAACCATATGAAAATACATAAAGTAACATAAGAGAGAAAAAGGATCTAATATTTATTGAGCAACTACTATGTCATAGGTATCACCAGATATATAGGAGGTAGTTACATGTTTTATTTGCTGATGCTATATGCTATAATTCCATTAAGCATTTTATATTTCTAGCTCACAAGTCCCTCATACTATGTCACGATAAAGGAGCAACTGTTGTTATCATTCCTATTTTTCAAATAAGGAAACAGGCTCAGATGGGTTAACGTGACTTGCTATAGGTCACATGAGTTGTAGAACTAAGACACAAATTCAGGTCTCTTTGGTTCCAAAGCTTGGGCTCAACTGCCTCATGAATTGCATCCTCCATTTAGTTGGTAAATCTGGTCATATAAACAAAACGCCTCCTGGATCATCTTCCTCAGCTTTCTGGATATCTGTACTGCACCAGACAATTACACACTTCTCTGCCTGAGTTCTTCACGAGTTAACATTCATAGGACGTGTCTACCTATACCTAAGAAATACAATCACCATCATACCTAAGAGGATATATATTTTTTCCTTCCTAAACTGCAAGGAAGCTACAAGAGGATGCTTTCATAAAAGCTACAAATAGATTGCTCATATGATCTACATATTCCCAACAACCAAGGAACTCTGTGGGTTGAAGAGAAAGCAATAATTATGACAACAATAAATGTGATAGCATGTTTTTCCCCACTTTTAAGCAATACTGTGATTCCATGTTCAACATTAAGTGAAAAACAAAAATAATAGAAAATATAATAATAGTAACAGTGACTCTAGCATGTTTTGCACATATCTTATATGCTAGGCATCCGGTCTTTTACATTCATTATTTTATTTAATACTTAAAACCACCCTATGTTATAAATACTAACAGTATGCACATATATAAATGAGAGATTAAACTTCAGCGAAGTTAAGTAATTCATACAAATGCATTGAGCTAGTAAACACAGTTCTGCTGGCTCCCAAATGCTATTCAGTCATACCTCCAATACTCATTCGTTTGGACTTTACATTTCAAAGCATGCTCTATTTAATAGATTACTGTGGTTTGCATATATGCCTCTCTCTAATGATCCTTAAAACTGGGCTAAAATGATTCCTCTACCCATGCCAATGGCATAGATCAGATGTCCTAACCAAGCACAAAGGACAGGGATTCTGTCTTTACCATCTATCCTCAGTGCACAAAAGAGAATCTGAAGCACAGTAAATTCAAAAATATTTGCTATGGAATAAGTGATTATCAGAATTGTCAAAATCAGGAATTTGAAAGCAAAGATGCCACAGGGGCATAGACGAGTTTGGTTAGGAGTGTCCCATCCTTTCAAGAGCTCTCAACCCCAGTGAAGGCTAAAGGCCATCATACAAAAGAGGAGGTGCCTAAACAGGCCTTGGACCTTTCTTCCTCTATGCTTTGACTCCCTCCTGTCCTTCCACTGAGGAAGACTCTCCTCTCCTCATAGTCCCAACAACAACAACAATAAGGACAAAACCCGATTTCACAGCTGCAGAGATACCAACCCAAAGAAGATTTCTTTGGTCATCCTAGCCTGAGAGCTGCCTTCCTTCTGACCTCCTTGGTCATTCACACCACTGAGAACCGTAGACTTTCAGAAGCATTAAAACAGAAGTCTCCACTCTCACTTTGCCAAAGAAGAATGACAATAGTCATGTAACGTATCTTCCCCAAAGTCATAAAACTTGCCATATCAAAGCGAAGACTTGAATGCAGGTCTTCTGGTATTTAGTTCCCCACTCTTTTCATGATTCTGATGGCAGCCGCTGCCTCTCTGAAAGTGGTCACTGCAAAGATGTCAGCTGCAGTGGAGGAGGCGTGGCTGGGGCTGCACACCCCATGGAGCCTGCAGGAACTGGGAACAGACAGAAGCCCTGCCCACTTCTGAGTCGGTGGGGTAGGAGCCCCACCCTCCAGGTGCAGCTGCAGCCACCCAGCCATGGCTGTGAACCCAGGCCTCCATTTGCTCTCAGGGCCTAGGAAGCCCCCATACCCCTGAAGGCTTGGAAGTGCTTGCTCTCACTGCCCATCCCACACACACCCCACCAGTCCCATCCCCCAACAACTCCCCCCACCCCACCCCTGCTCCCGGGTCCTGCTCTGATTTTGGAGCAAAGTTGAGGCTGAACCTGGGTGCTTCTGCATCCTGACCAGGTGAGCAAGGACTCAAAGCAGCACTCACACACCAGTCCCATGCTGCCTTGGGGCCCCTTCTAGACTTTGGGTACTGATGAGCATGGGAGGGAGGCCAGGAGAATGCTGAGGATGGCTCAGTGGGGGCCCGCAGGCACCCCTCAGCAGGAACAGCCTGAGTGCCATGAACAGCAGGTTGATGGCAGCAAGAGACAGACAGGCTCCTGGGTGGAAAGAGGTGGGTCCCTGGTGAAGCCTCACCTTCAAACCAGGACAGTCTGAAGCCTGAGAGCTGGGCTGTCAGTTCTGCCAAGTGGAATGAAAACTTTTGGTGCTTTTTCTGGGCCCATCCATAGACCTATCAGCATGTACTTCCTCCCTTCTGAGTCCATAAATGTTCAAACTCAGTCAGACTCAAAGACAGGTCAGGACTACTAGCTGTGGGAAGGAGCTACCCACTTTGGGTCTCTTGATCAAGATGACCTGCCTGAGGAAAGGAACTACCCACCACAGGTCTCCTCTTGAGCTGGACACTTGTTGGGATGACCTGCCTGTGGAAAGGTCATCTTCCGTCTATCCTCACTTCCATCTAAGATCCACACTACGGGTGTCCTCTCCGCTGAGGGCCAGATACTTGATGGGATGACCTGCCTGCAGAAAGGATCTACCTACTTCGGGTCTCCTGAGAGCTGTTCTGTCACTCAACAAAGCTCCTCTTCACCTTGCTCAGCCCCCAGCTGTCTGCATACTTCATTCATCCTGGATGCAGGACAAGAATTTGGGACCCATCGAATGGCAGTACTGAAAGAGCAGCAACACAAACAGGGTTTAAACATGCACTGACCACCCCCGAACACTCCCCTCCCCTGCCCCACTGCTCACCATGTCAAGAAGGAGAGAAGAGCTGTGACCCTTCAGGAAGCCCAGATCCAAGGTCTCCCTGAGCCAGGGCTGTAGCACCTTCTTTGGGGCTCTGTGGTTCCTGGTATCTACAAGCTTTTAGGCACCAACATATTCCCCTTGTTCAGAAGCCTGCAGGGGAAGCCACTTGTGGTACATCTGGTCCAGTCACAGCCTCATACGGAGCTAGCACCTGTGCCGGCAGCTGCTTGCCCCACCGCAGCAGTCAGCAAGCCTGGCTGTGTGCAGTGCCTGGACTGTGTGCTCACTTGCTCACACATCCCTCACCGCTCTTCACCTAGCTCACCCTTGACAGGTGTGGGATCCAAGCCAGTAGTATAAGCCAAGCGCAGCCTGCTGGGCCAAGTAGATGGAACGAGCTCAACGGGCTTGAGCAATACTTAGATGGAAGGTTCCATCAGCCACAGAGGTTTCCAGCTGGTGAAGCAACACCCCAGGGATCCCGTGACAATCCCACATTACCCTCCCCATTGCCCAGTGTGTGTGCACACATGCATATACAAACACACACACACGCACACATACACACACACAAAACACAGACTAATCCTTCAGGAAAGACACAACTGGAATCTGTTATCATTGCACCATGAGCCTCTATGTTACCGCTTTGGCTCTGTGGGCACCGTTTAAACAAACAGCATAGTCGATGCCAGAGGGGTGATAATTGCCAACAAGTGTTCAAAAGCATGTATGAAACTCAGCCTGACAAGGACTTCAAAGGGGACACCAGCTGTCCATCCTGTACCTGTGTCTCCAGTTTTCCCTTGGAAATCTGATGTACAAAGGAAAGTTCTTTGATCACTTGTGTGACAATTCCAAGTCACAAGTCAATAGTGGTTAATAAAACATAATTATGGCCTGAGTCAGCATGCAAAAGTTACATGAATATTCAGAAAAACAAACACCACCAAAGAAATAGTAGGTCAGAATGATGTTCACACATTCTTTTAAACATCTGTTCAAAAGTTTTAAGTATAAAACTAAAAGGGACCCTTACAATAAAGTTTTACGAATCAAACAAAACTGCAATGCTCCAAATGATTATAGATGTATATTTAAGCTTCCCTCCCTCTCCCCCACAAAAAAGGAATAAGTACATATTCATTATAGCAAGCACTGTGGATGAAGAGATGAAAGGCCATGAATCTTGACTTCAAAGTCATCAGCACTTAATGGGACTTCTAAAAGTCCATTTATAATCCAAAAATCTCCCACTGCAGATGATGACTGAGGACCAAAGAGTTAAAATGACTTGCCTAAGGCTATGTAGTATGTTAGTCTGGATTAAAATAAGTCTCTCTAATACCCAATACCAAATGCTTTCCTCTCTACCCCATTTCCTTGCCAAATATTCAGCATTCATGGAGAATGGTGACACAAATGATTTGCTAATAGGTGGATAATAATATTGTTTCTAAACATAAATAATCCAAACAATTATATCCAGATTCCACCTTCTTACTTGTTGTTATAGATAATATACATTAAATCATTATTATTATCCTCATATTAGAGATGATTTTCAGAAGAGAACAAACGGGTAGGTGGCACTGTTAGGTGAGCATGCACATCCTAGTTGCAAGAGGCAGAAGTTCCAGCATTAGGCATCCTGACATCTCCCCCACCATATCAGCAAGCATGTCCCCGGATACTCAGTGTGGTAGTCTAGTCCACATCCATTTAGGTTGCAAATCAATTATATGATGTCATAAAATATCCTCAGATAATCTCACCTTCTGAACAAAGCTGCACAGCCCACTAATGCCCACCAGTCTAACTATTACCTGTTGCTCAGCAGCCCAATTAGGGACCACGACAAGAGGACACCATTAGGTCTGTGCATTTCATCCATGCAGTCCTCACTCTCCTTCTAGCTACAGAAACAAAGCCAATGGATTGCAAAGTCCCAAAGATCATATTGCCAACTAACAAATACAAAATACTGACCTTCACACAAGAGCCTGTGGGTGTTTGGGGACCAATTGCAAATGCATTTGTCCTCCAAAGGGTCATGGCTCTAATATTCTTTTCTTTTCTGAATTATTTATCAACAGCAGGGAAAATGTAATACCATAGATGTAACAATAAAGAGAAAAAGCAAGGCTCTTTCCACTCCCTGGTGCTCAGAGATATTTCTGTCCCTGACTCTAGAGTTGCCATGTTCACCCTGTAGATTTCGATGTGGAGGCCTTGTTATCAGAAATGGGACATGGGCACTGAATTTCCTAAGTGCTCTGTGTGAACTGCCTCTCCCAAAACTCTGCTCCTCTTCTAGAAGGGATATTGTCCAGGTAATCACTATTAAGTCCTTGCTGTCCATTTATAGAAAAAAAAAAGGAGTAAAACCTTATTGATCCCATAGCCAGACTTCTATCATCCTCATCTCTTAGGAAGACAGCCGTGACCCAGAATCTGTGAAAGGAGTCTCCGAGGCTGTAAAACCCATGTACTTTATTCCACAAGAGAGTACTAGAGATACTCGCAGAACAGAGAAAAGCTGATTGGAGTTTACTGATTTAACAAGCCTCCTTATCTAATCTTAAGTCACTGAGCAGATGACTATTTGAAATTTTATTCCATAAACTTAAAAATAATATTAAAATAAATTAAAAATGTGGATGCTTGACATTATCTGAAAAACTCTCCTCTGTGGATCCTTTCATATACCTATGGTAGTAAAGAAATTAGGGCTGGGTGTGGCAGCTCACGCCTGTAATCCCAGCACTTTGGGAGCCCGCGGTGGGTGGATCACAAGGTCAGGAGATCGAGATGAGGCCATCCTGGCTAACACGGTGAAACCCTGTGTCTACTAAAAATACAAAAAATTAGCCGGGTGTGGTGGTGGGCACCTGTAGTCCCAGCTACTTGGGAGGCTGAAGCAGGAGAATGGCGTGAACCCGGGAGGCAGAGCTTGCAGTGAGCCGAGATCACACCACTGCACTCCAGCCTGGGCAACACAGCAAAACTCTGTCTCAAAAAAAAAAAAAAAAAAAAGAAGAAGAAGAAAAAAGAAATTAGACCTAGTGCATTTACATAACTTACTAATGGGAATAGTTCTTTCCCCTGGTGGCATTTTTTTTCCAACGTTTTAGTTGAAGTAAAATATACATAATATAAACATAACATGATGGTTACCATCTTGACCATTTTCCAGTGCACAATTCAGTGGTATTAAGCACATTTATATTGTACGAACATCACCACCATCCATCTCCAAAACTCTTTTCATCTTGTAAAACTAAAACTCTATACCCATTAACAATAATTTTCCATGCCCTCATTGCTCCAGCCTGTGGCAACCACCATTCTACATTTTGTCTCTATGAATTTGATGACTCCAGGTACTTCATATAAGTGGAATTATGCAGTATTTGTCTATTTGTGACTGGCTTACTTTACTTAGGATAATGTTCTCTAGTCTCATCCACATTATAGCATGTGTCAGAATTTCCTACCTTTTTAAAACTGAATAATATTCCATTATATGTCTGTATCACATTTTGCATATCCATTCATTCATTGATGCATACTTGAGTTACTTCCACACTTTATTGTGAATAATACTGCCATGCATATGAGTGTGCAAATATCTCTTCAAGACCCTACTTTCAATTCTTTTGGGTATATACCCATAAGTGGAATTGTCAGATCATATAATTCTATTTTCTATTTTTTTCTATTTTTAATTTTTTGATGAACCACCAAACTATTTTCCATGGTGGCTACACCATGTTTACATACTCGCCAACAGTGCACAAGGGTTCCAATTCCTCCACATCCTCACCAATACCTGTTATTTTCTGTTTTATGGCATTAAGTCTCTCATTTAGACCATTATTAGATTCACCCATAAATGACCACACACACACACCCCCCACACTAATGAAACAAACGTAAAAGGTAAAGAAAACAAGATTCAAGGAGAAAATCTGTAATAATGCACCAAAGAGTAGAGTCAAGAGGAAAAGAGAGCTAGAAGAAAAGTTGAAATAAAATAAATCTTGTCCAAGTGGAGGTTGAATACATTCAGAACTCCAGCTGGTTTGACAGGTAAGCATGACAACATGTGAGTGCTACTTTGTAACCTGTCAGTTTTCTAAATTCTAAAACTAAATAGAGGGCACTACTCTCTGGTATCCCTCCTGGGCTTGGGTCCAAAGCTGTGAGCTGTTCCAACCTGTCCTAAAAATAAACAGTTTGCTTAAGGCCAAGAAAAGCATTACAGGGTAAATCTTGACTTGATTCCCTCCCCTGTACTGTATACCACTCAGCCTGGGTGGCCGTGATGTAACAGTCATTTACTACCACACTCCCCTGGCTGGCACAATAATTGTTCCCTCATCTCCCTCTCACACTGATAGTAAGGGATAAGGTCTGCCTCTTCTGATCAATGCCACATTTTTATTATAACCAATTAAATGGACGATCTGCTTGAGGGGGACATAGCTCTCCTGATGAGAAAAAGTACTAAAGTTTTTGGATAACTCACAAGTAAGACTTCTCCAGGCACATTTCTTCATCACTTCATCAAAATTCAGAATCAAATGGCTTTAATTTAAAGATATTTCTGATGCCTCATATGTCTCTAACATCCCAGCTATTTGAGACTCCTGATACTTTAATAATTTCCCTACAGTCTGCTTATCAACCAGAATGGGAAAACAAATGCCAAAAGGGGAAAAAAATGCTAGTTCATCTAGGGAATACTCTTCAAATTTTAAAGGACAAATAATTCAATCAGAAAATATAAATATGAAAGCCACATCTCATAAATGAGGCAAAGACTCACTTTAGAGCACCACTGTCTAGGTACTATGTGCTTTTCTGTAAAATAATTACGTGGGGTCCTTAAAACATCATAATATTTATTATGATTACAGAGCTCTGTAACCTCCTATTTTTCCCTAAAATGTCCGTAAATAAAAAACATCAGACAAACTAAGATGCTCCCCTCCACGAGTCCCTAAGCATGCATAGTCCCTGTGTTGGGTTGGTTGAGTTTTGTTCTGTGACTCACTCTTTGTCCAAACTGAGGAAAAACAATGATCATCATCGTAATAGAGAAAGAAAAAAAAATGCATGCATCTGTTAAAAATAAATGAAGACAGAGAGGCAACTGGATGTTAATACTTCTCTAATGCAGTAAAAGCTATGATGATATGCCCATATGAGAGAATATTTTCAACCATAAACAAGTATATTTTTCAAATAACCTTATTAATTTGGGCAATGCTTATGAAATAAAAAGAAAAAATGGAATATTGACCATTAGTGACAGTGTGATTTCCACTATGTAGACTACAAATGCAGGCATTGAAAACAGACATAAGATAAATACTCCGAAATGCAAAATGTTAACAGAGGCTGTGGTCATTTTCCTCCCCCTCCCCCTCCTTCCCCTCCTTCTCCTCTTCCTCTTCTTCCTCTGCCTCTTCTCAGATCATAGCTCACTGAATTCTTGAACTACTGGGTTCAAGCAATCCTGCTCCTCAGCTTCCTGAGTAGCTGGGACTACAGGCCCATGTCATAATGCCTGGCTAATTACACCTGGTAATTTTTTAAAAAAAATTTCTTTTGTAGAGACAGATTGCTGCTATGTTGACCAGGCTGGTTTTGAACTCCTAGCCTCAATGATTCTCCCACTTAGGCCTCCCAAAGTGCTGAGATTACAAGTGTGAGCCACCACGCTCAGCCTATTTTCTTCTTATTCTTCTAAATTTCTTAATGTTACTATATATTAATATACTATTTTTATAACTAGAAAAACTCTTTTTATAATTTTATTAAACTTGCTATTTTCTTTACATGTCTCTCTGTGTGTTGCGAATTCCCTCTAAGGAAATTTCCTGAGTGCTAAAGACTCCATCCTGGTGTCCACCCTTAAGGATTAACTAGATGCCAGCCAGCAGAGCTTATAAATGCCAAAAAGTATTTGCAGCTTAAGGGGCTTCCCTTGTCAGGGAACTAAGTTAAATTTTTAAAGGGAGCTAACAGAGCACATTCCAAAGCTCTGTTCTACAGCAACTCACAAACTAATGACTCTAGGAAGGTGATGTTTCTCTTGAATTAAAGGAATGTATTCCTTGCTAGTTATAAACTGTTTTGAAGTCCACTTTACACTACATCATCTCCTTCTTAACTCATGAGCCGAAAGCATCTGACTCCAAGCTCATCTTCCCAGAGAACCTGAACACTGTCTACATAGCCTGGACTTCTCAAGCCAAGCGGCCTTCCAAATGTATCTTAAGGTGCCCTGATGTCCTTTTAAGTGCCTTAAGAGCTACTTGTTGAGGAGAGGGAGAAGAAGGGAATATGGTGAACAGGCCTTAGGGTTTCAATATTGAGTACCACCTAGGACTCAGTCATTGGGTTGGGCTTTCTTTCACATGATCAAACCTTAAAACCCAATCATCTTTCTCAGTGTTATAAACTGAGGCATGGAGCGCTTAAAGAATCTGCCCAAGACTCCAAAGCTTGTAAGAGGCAGAGCTATGGGTTAAGTACAGATTCACTTGGTCACAAGTCCCAAGCTATTTCTTTCTAACAATGGCTACTGCTTGCTGAACACATTGCGTTAGCATTTTTATTTATTTATTTATTTTTTATTTCAATAGGTTTTTGGATAGCAGTTGGTGCTTGCTTACGTGAATAAGTTCTTCACTGGTGACTTCTGAGATTTTGGTCTGAATGCACCTGATCTCATCCACATTCACATTTTAAAGACATTTTCAAAAGAGCTCTGATGGAGTTTATATTTGAACTTCTGGAGTCATACGGCCTGCTATCCTATCCTATCTTCGAGCCTGTGGAGTTACAATGTTGGTTTTCCTGTCTCTGCTTCACCACAATCTAGCCTACAGCTGTAGACAAGTTCCCTAACCTCCCGCACCTCAACATAGATTCTTCATGTGTAAAGGTAGTAATGGCTAACAGTTATTGGGCATTTACTCTGTGCTGAGCTCTCTTCCAAGCACTTTACAAATATTCTCTCATTCACTCCTTGTAAGATTCTAGAAAGAAGATGTGTCCATTTCCCTGAAGATGATTTGAGTTGGTCCTATGAATAAATGGCCTACTTGGGGCAGAAACCCAGGCCTGGCTGATTCACAGCCCTGTGTTCTTCCCATTTCTGCACAGGTAACCTCCAGTTCACATTGTAGATCTATAAAAATGGAGATGGATCTATTTCTCAAGCACCAGGCACCCAATTACTTCTCAATGCACTCCCACCTAACATCAAATTCAAACCTTTTCAGACACCCGTGGAAGGGTAGAAAACATTTCCTCTCTAGCAGTTAGTAATAAATGTCCTTTCTCCTAGTACCAGTGCTCTTTCCCATGGCATTTAATGCCTGTAACTCACAATTTAGAACCTAGTTATATGCCTGATAAAATTATTCTACTTAAATGTAAATTTTATGTCTCCCAAAGAGACCATAATCTCCTAGAGGTCAGAAACCGTATCTTACAGAATCATAGAATTAGAAAGGTAATAGTTTGTAAAATAATCATTTTTTTTTAAGAAGTTGAACTCTCTTCAAAAGACCATCATTTAGAATCCAAGTTATTCTGACTGAAAACCATTGAGCTAGTTAAACCTTAATCTTTCAAAGTCCAAGAAAAATGTTGACATGATGACATTCAGAGAGCTGGTGGTAGGGGGAAGGCTGGAATGTATGTTCCCTGATTCTCTCATTCAGTGGTTGCTTTTCTATGGAAATACTGGATCTTTTCAGGCTCCCCTTAGTATCTCTCTTTGTCTTGGTCCTAATCCAGAAAAATCTAGACCAACTGCCTTGTTTCTGAAAACCCTTCATAAAAAGCTTATGAGAGATAGTGTGGTAGGACCCCACTATCAGATCAGCTGCCAGGAAGAAAACAGCATCTGAAATCTGTCTGAATGTTTTTATTTCCCCAAAACTCATGTTAAAATCCCAACCTGGTTAGGATTAGGTGATGGTATTAGGAAGTGGGGCCTTGGGCATGATTAGGTTATTAGTGCCCTTATAAAGGAGACCCCAGGGAGATCTCTCACTCCTTTCATCATGTGAGCACACAGTAAGAAATCATCATTTGGCCAGGCACAGTAGCTCACGCCTATAATCCCACCTTGGGAGTTGGAGACCAACCTGACCAACATGGAGAAACCCCATCTCTACTAAAAATACAAAATTAGCCGGGTGTGGTGGTGCATGCCTGTAATCCCAGCTACTCGGGAGGCTGAGGCAGGAGAAGCATTTGAATCCGGAAGGTGGAGGTTGTGATGAGCCAAGATTGCACCATTGCACTCCAGCCTGGGCATCAAAAGTGAAATTCATCTCAAAAAAAACAAAAACAAACAAGAAAAAACATCATCTGCCCTCACTGGACACCTAATCTGCAGACACCTTGATCTTGAAATTCTTAGCCTCCAGAACTGTGAGAAAGAAATTCCTATTGTTTATAAGCCACCCAGTGTCAGGTATTTCATTACAGCAGCCTGAATTAAGACAGCACTATAATTGCAAGTGGCCTTCAGCTGCCATATTGGCCATGCGGATTCTCCAGGAACATGAAGCAAAGCCATTGCTTTTAATCGTTTTGGTTCAGAACTATAATCTACGTCACAAAAGATGAAAGACATTATCCCTACCAAGTCATAAATACATACTTTTTTTTAATTTAGTGAGGTAACATTTAGGAGACTTTGGGGAAAAAAAACTAAATGTCACCTTTGTCTAGCATTTTCTGCTTTCTAATACTTTAATAACACTTTTTTTCATAATAATATTTATATAGGTTCACTGCCTTATATTTCTTTCTACAGAAAATTTGGAAAATATATAGAGTATAAGGAAAAAGTATCATGTTTAATCATTCACTCAGAGATACCCTCTGTTCCCTGTTTATTTGGGAAGGGGTGTGAGGATATTTCCTGTCTGTGTTTCTATGTGTCTGTGCTTGCATGTGTATGTGCATATGTATTCATACATATGTTTTATTTATTATTTGAATTGGAAAATAAAACATATATGTGCTTAAATCATATTATATGATGAGACTTTTCCATTGACACATATTCTTTTAAACATTATTTTAATATGCATTATGTTCCACTATATGGATAGATTGTCATTTATTTAATCTTATTTTCATTAGTTCATATTTAGGCTGCTTCCAGTTTTTTTCTTACAAATAATAAATGGAATAAATGGCCACAATGAAAGTTTGCTTACATAAATAATTGTGACTGATTGTTTTCTTAGGATAAGTTACTATAAACAAACATTTCTAGGCCTTTGGATACACGCTGTGTCAAATTAACCTCAGGAAAGGTTGTATCAATTTACATTCCCATCAGTGATGTATGATAGTTGCGGATTTCCTGAACCATCTCCAGAAAAGGGTGACTGACATATATGTCTATCTATATATGTGTATCTATATATCTACACACAGATAGTCACATACATAAATTTAGTATAACTGCTATCTAATTTTCATTTTAATTTGCATTTCTTTTGATTAATCCTAAGCTTAAAACATGTTTTCAAAGCTGTTAATATACTCTAACAATTGTGGATCTACACACACACACAGAAAAACACACACATACATACACACACACACACACACACACACGCAGGCACACACATCTTCCTTGACAAAGGAACCCACATTTTGTTTAGATGTAAGTTATCCAAGTATTACAAAAGCTGGGATCTGCCCTAGCCTCAGGCAATAAATCTTGATTCTATTTATCTTTCTAAGGTATATTTTATGAATAGGTAGGTCAAACTATTTTTGTTAAAGAGACATGAAAACAAATCTGTTGGGATGAGGTTTTTAATAAAGTTATTCTTATTTTTAAAAAGGGGCTGTGAAAAGGGAAATCTTTCCCCTTCTGACTTTGGGACATGGTTAAGCCAGGATTTAATGCTTGGAGTAACTTCACCATTTTGAGACCTTGAGGGGAGCTAGATCAAGTTCCAAAACTATCATGCTGAAAATAACCAAGTAAAAAGTTAGAAAGAATCTGTTTTGTTTCTCTGAGGATTTCATGGAGCAGCTGAATTAACTAATTCTGAAAAAAAAAACTGTACCCACAGTCATTGTGTTATATGAGAATTTGTCATTTAAGCCACTTGAGTCATTTGATGTTATTCTGTTTTTTCTTTTTTTTTTTTTTTTACATTCTTTCAGCTAAACTCACTCAAACTGATATACATACACCATGTCACTTTATCCTTTAACAACGCTGTGAGGATGTACAGTGAATACTGATGAAGAAGCAGAGAATTTAAATGGCTTTCTGATTCACAGAGTAAATAAGTGACATACTCAAAGCTTGCAACCAGTAGAATTTATACACTAGACTTTAACCATGAGAATTTATAGCTTTCATTTTGGCCAAAGAAAAGTTAGTATATATTCTCAGTTATCTTAGCAAAAGAAAACAAAATCTTAAGACACTTCATTATACTTCTAAAATCTATGGAAATAATGACAGCAGATAGATTAGATAGAGAGAGAGAGAGAGAGAGAGAGAGAGAGATAGACAGACAGATAGATAGATAGATATGCATGTACCATGTCTTTAAGATAGAAATAAAGAATATAAGACAAAACTCTGGTTGTTAAAGAGAAATGTCCATTCATTGTATGACCTGAATGTGGATAGAGTGGAGCTGCAAGACCGGCCTCAACAATTTTGTAAGCACTAAAGCATCCTTAATCAAACTCCTTCTTTATGAGAAAGCCTCATTGTGATTCTGAATGCATAAATCTAACAGTAGAGTGTACAGAAATATTAACAAGGCTTTTATGATGAATTTGGGTCAAGGGCAACACAGTACTTAATAGGTTTGTTCACAAACACCCTAGGGGCAAGCTCCATCATTGATCCTGGTTGTTCTGCAACAGCCAGAGTGGTTCAGGTCCTTTATAACACATGCAGGAATAAAAAGGAACTCCCACTTAAACCCAACAAAACAATCAAACATTGGACACGCCTTTCAGACTTATTTTCATCAGGAAATTTCAAGGTAAATGAGCTTTGATAGTCTCCCTAAGATATATGTGCTGGATTTAATAAACCCTAACATTATTTTAACACTACTATCACTAAATGAAATAAATATGTGGTCTTTGGCTTTTCCAGTACTACATATAGAAAACTAAAATTGGTCTGGAAAAACAAGCTTCCCGTGAATTTTTAAACTACAATCCCTCTTTAGAGGGACCTCTCAGTTTTTTTCTGTTTTGTTCTTTTATTGACTTCATTTTTTGTATATGTGATAGGTAAAGAAGTCCAGTCACAAAAGTGTTTGTATAAGTGATGAAAGTTTCCATAATTTCTTCAATTCAACTTGAATGGTTGTGAGCTCCTATTCTTCTGAGATAGTGGGGTCAATGAAATGTCTCAGTCATTTTAAGTGTTCCCCACTTCTATTAGGCTCTATCATGGCTCTAGAGGACCTTCAATAACCAAGGCATTGGCCCAGAAGCAGCAGCCTAGTCCTCAGCCCATGGAACACAAAGGTCACCGTGGATATGCTCCATTTGTCTTTAGGGCTCCTTCAGGCACTGCAGCAGCAACGTCATAGTTAAAGATTCAGCATCTTCCCATGAGGCCCCATCTATAGAGATACCTCACAGTCATTGTCTATCCAGTGACTTAGACCTCTCAGAAGTGCAGCTTTGGAAGCAGGACCCTTCTTCCAGGAACCATCCAAGTCCCTGCTTCATGACTTCCTGAACTCCACATTTCTCACCACCAGTTCAACGGAATCTTTTTCTCGTTTACAAAATACAGTGGGCAATTCATCTCCCTTCCCATTTCCCTCTGATATTCTCTCCATACTCCAACCCTCTCTGTTCTTCTGTTCTATGCTAAAGCAGTGGCTCTTGACCTTGAATGAACATTAGAACTACTTTTAAACAAGCCCACCAAAGTTGGGTCCCAACTCCAGACCAGGCCAAAATCAAAATCTCTAGGGATACATCCCAGATTCCAAGTGATTCTACCCTGAGGTAAGAATTGAGAATCTCTGCCCTAAAGAATTAGGATTTTGGAATCCTGCTTTTGGTACAGTAGCATTCCTCCTCTGAGGGCACAGGGAAGGAGGGTAACAGAACCAATTATCTATTTAAATGAAAGGAAGAAAGAAAGAGAGAAATTCCAGCCATACAAAACAATAGATGAATAACTATCATCAGGCCTTCTAGGTTGGTTTTGAAATATGCAAAAGTAGCAATACATGCTTTATTTTGACTTTTCTTGTTCAATATATCAATAAATAGTTTCTAGTTATCTTTAACAAGCAAAAAGTAGCTTTCATTCTATAAAACATTTCATATAGCATATTTGTACTTAAGTAAAATAGTCTAGACCTGTTCATTCTTATAAATGTATCACCTCTTCTGAGACTGAAAGCCAAGCAATTGTCCTGTAACTTGTCCCTTAATGCTGCCAGACAACCAATGGTAAACAAGGACAAGCATTCTGACACAAGTACATGGTATAGGCTTGAAAGATACTGATGCTCAGTGGAAAATTTACCATTTTGCTCAATCAGGTTGGAGAATATTCTGTTTTAGTTCCATTTCATGTGGCTCTACTAAATGTGAAAATATCAGATATGTCATATTTGAAAATATTCTCTATTTCATCAATATAATTGATCAAAATAATAATAAAATTTCATCAAAAATATTTGTATAGTTCATCATGGGAGTAAAGCATATTCCAGAGACCTAGCGTGACATTCCTAACAACTAACTATTACTTTTAAGGCATTTAAACTGTTGTCTAACCTCTTTTCATTATAGTGTACTTAATTCAAACCATTAAATTAATAGGCTATTATATCTAAGTCTTTAAGTTTTCTCTGACTATTTCAAACATAAACTTCCTTTAAGGTTTCTTCCATGCCAATATCAAGAAAATAAAAATCCTTTTAGCAAGGTAATAGAGATCACATGGGATATTTGTTATCTCACTTGTTCCCTTTATTTCTTACCTTCATGGGAAGCTTTTGGCATAAAAATGAATGCTTACCCATTACTGTCAAGTATCTGTCTTATCGCTGCATGCTATTGTTGTAAATCACAAATATCCTCCTTTAAAACTGCCTGCGTATCTAATGATAATGTCTTATCAAACAGCCAAAAACACGGGGAGTTTAGTTGGGGATAAATGAAAGTCAGAGGCCAATAAATCAAGTGGGTTGACTATTCCAAAAACCAAAAGCATATGGGGGAGAGAAAAACCCCTCCTCCCTGTAACACCTCCATTTCAGGGAACTCCTTCAGTTTCAAAATTCACAGAAGAGCAAGAGCAACTCAGGGATCTCTTACAAGAGACAAAGCAATTTCAATTCACACAAAAATTCCAAGGCCAAAAACTCCCCCAGGTGTCAGAGGCCAAATGTTTTAGATTTCACCCTTCCAAAGGCCAAGGGAGACTTTCCTATAAAAAAGTACAGAGCTCCATATATAACACATAGTCATGTCAGCAAAACCCCAGTCCCCAGGGGGGTAATGATTACGTTACAGTACACTTTTAAGCTCTAGATAATTATTCTCTATGTTGAACTCTTGGAGCTTTATTATCTCATACATATAATCCTTTTTTTTTTTTCAACTTTTAGTAAGAAAAAAGTTGAGTAAGAGCTAAAATTTCCTGTTCTGTGTAATGTATTGCCTTTCTCCTCCGTCATGCTTAGCATCCACTGTCTCAGTTGTAGTCTTCTGAAAGGACCATCGCTGTCAGCACAGAATTGGGAAAGACTATTTTGGTTTTCCTTCTTTAAAACTTGTCAAGTAGTAATAACTACCACAGGGTTAAACATCTAATACTGAACTAAACTACTAAGATTTCAAAGAGGGATTGATTTGGCAAACGGTATCTTGATCATGAATGCACATTTGAGTTTTTTTCATTTGAAGACACTGCCTAATTAACGAACCATGAACTCCCTTGGTCAGACATTGTTTTTTAATAATCTTGGTGGCTATCTTTTATAACACTTGTGACAGATACTAACTGAATATTTCATACATAGTTAAATAATTAATTAATTAATCATCCAATAAATCAATGAATCACCAAAGCTGATATCTCTTCTTTAAGTTTAGGCTCCCTATTTTTGGTTGAATAGAATTTTTCAGTATGACTACTGACTTCTAAAAAGTGAATAGCACAGCTAAATGACATAAAACAGCAAAAGAAAGGAAAAAATATGACCTTGACATGGTTATAAAACCAACTGAACAGTGTCAGCAGGTACTGATTGATTTGAGAAGAGACTAGAATGGTCTTTGGAAATAAAGAATGTCAATAATGTAAATGCTATATCAGAATCCTGAGTCAAATAAAGGAATGCCTTTAGGCCTGTCAATTTCTCCAGGTAAATTATCATCTGGCAATGAAACATGTGAACAGACATTTTATAGTGGCAGATATCTATCATACACCTCATCTATTCCACAGGCAAATGACCACTTAGGGAAAGAAGTCTTCTTTGCCAGTAAAAAATGGCAGAGATTATGGGTGGGGACATAATATATCTTGGAGAGTACAGAGCCCATTTGGTCTAACAGGCTTATTTTCACGACACAAAATAAATGTCAGCATTCCAAAGACTCGAGCTTACTATGAAGTGTCTGGTGTCTAATGAAGGTCCTTGAATCTGGCCTAGAGGCTCTCCTCTCTCCTATCTCCCATCCATATTTCTCGTTGTAAATCCCTAACATAATATAGTCATTGCATGCTAGCATGCCTCAGTCAATTCCCACAGCCCTCCATGGCTTTAAGAAAACATTTCAAACACATCATTTTGGCAATCAAGAGCCATTTTTCAATGTATTTTGCTTGCATTTCTATCATAGCACTTCATACAATGTGCCCATACTTTTTGAGAATACCTACATAGCTTATGAACTGCTGTTGAAAAAAGGTTATCCTAATCAACAGCTACTCATGTCAAAATAAACTATATTTGTTGGCAATCTGTTAGTATCACTCACTATAGTAGGCATGGGTACCATTTGCTAAATATTTCTGGTTCTCTACCATTCCAGGCATGAGGTAGGACAGTATTTTCTCATCCCTTTGTGGTTGGATGGAACTAGTGACTAGTTCTAATCAATGAGTTGTAAGTAGACATGATTTGTGTCACTTCTTGGTCAGAACATTTAATGGCTGAGGGAGGGCCTCCAGGATCTCTTTTCCCTGTCTTGGTGACTGGAAATGTTCACCACAGTGACCATTCCAACAGCTTGCATCCCAAAGTGAATATGATATGCAGAACATCTCTGTTGATCAGGGATAGACAAATAGCATAAGCAAAAAATAAAATTTATCTTAAGTCACTTATATTTAGAGCATCCTACAGAATGTTCTGCACATCCTACAGAACATCCAACAGAACATCCTATCCTTACTGCTAAAAGTGCTATGATAAATACTTTCACATATATTAGTTGACGTTCACTATAACCTGTGGGTAAGACAGATGTGAGCAATATTTTATAAATGAGGTTTTCAAAAGTGAAGAATTTGCCCAAAGTCAAGTAGCTTTATGCATTATTTCATTTAACAAATATTTATTGAGCACTGTTTTTGCCAGGTAATGTTCTCAGTAGTCAAGGTATAGTAGAGAACAAAAGGAAAAAGGTCCCTGCTCTCCAGAGTTTACATTCTAGTGGAAAGAGACAAATAAAAGAATCATTTATAAATAAGAGAATTCCAGATAATAATATGCATTACTCAGAGAATTAAAATCAGGTGGTATGACAGAAAAAAACAGAGTGGCTATTTATATTGACCATGGAAAGCCTCTCTGAGGCTTAGGCTAAGAGGTAAATGACAAGAGAGCTCAATACACAAATACGAAGAGAAAAAAGACTTCCATAAAAGGGCAAGAGTTCATGCAAAGGTCATAACAAACAGAAAAAAGCTTGTTACATGGAGAAAAAGACAAATGTCAGAGTGGCCATGTCATAATGGACAGGGAAAGAAAGGGTACAAGACAGAAGGGAAGGAAGGAAAACCACATAGGGTTATACGTTGAAATAAGAAATAGGGATTTGATTTCCATGTAATGAGACACTAGATCAAAGTTTTAAGTACAGTTGTATGACTTCTCTTTTTTAAAAAAAAAAAAATTGCTCTGTCTGCTATGTGAAGAATGGGTTATGGTGGAACAAGCCTGGAGCAGAAAGTCAAATGTGATGGCCACGGCTGAAGTTCACTAAGATGTTAATAGGGGATTTAGACAGAAGTGGACAGACTTAGGACAAGATGTAAAGGGTAGCATCAACAAGACAGAAGCATGGATTGAAAGTAGAGGGGTGATCAAGTGTAACCCCTGGGGAGAGGAAGGAGTTATTTCTAAATTTTTGGTTAGAAAAATTGGGTAGATGGTGCTTCTGCTGGAATGGGAGAAATTGGGAAAAAAGGAGGTTTGCAGAAGCGAAAAGAAATCAAGTTCTGTCTTATCCATGTTAAGTATGAAATTCCTACTAAGCATCTATGTGAATATGTCAAGTTGAATATATAATTCAGAAGTTCAGAAAAAGACTGGAGCTGGAGCAATAAATTTAGGAATTGTTGACATAAAGATAATATTAAAGTTCTAAGATTGATGAAGGCATCTATAAAGAACCTATAGGTAAACAGGGGAAGGGACCAGGGCAGAACCCGTGGGTACTCTAACCTTTCAGATGTCAGCAGCAGAATAGCTGGGGACACTGGGCAGGAGTGACAAGTGACAAAGAGGGAAAACCAGGAAATAGGATGGCACAAAAGTCAAGAAAAAAGTGTGCTTTAAAGAGCCAGGTGTGGTCAGCCCTGCTAAATGCTGCTGAGATAAGAACACTGGATTTAGCAAACAGAGTTCATATATGACCTTGATAAATGTAGCCTCTGCACAATGGTGAGCATGGAAGTCTGACTGGAGAGAGGTGAGGAGCCTATGTGAGCTGAATAAATGTAAGGTGAGGACAATAATCACAGGCAAATTAAGAAGTTTTGTTGTGAGGAAAAGCAGAAAAATAGGGCAGCAGGTTGAAAGAAATCTGGGATCAAAATAAGGCTTTTTAAAGAAAAAAATACCTCACCTATTTTATGACCTATGAAAGTCCACAGTCCCCATCAAGATTTCTGAAATTCCTGAGAGAAGGCAGTGATGATAATGATGTGTGTGTGTACTAGTAAGTGTATGTTGGTGAGGGCAGCAGAAAGAACTGTAACAATGGTTACTCAATAATGGTTACCTCTGTGGTCCCCACATCCTAATCGCACTGGTATCCTTTCTGTTGTCCACCATGTTAACTTACATTCTAACAGGAGAGGGAGGGCAGTTCTCATGAGGCATTCAGGGTGGGAAGACTTTATTGAAGATTTGAGGGTAATGAGGAAAACTCACATAGCATACTGTATGGCAAAGCAATAAAAAAGCCTCACATAAAATCTTTCTTCTCTTAAAAATCCTTTCAGCTATCCTACTATTGCGTGGTTTTCACCAGCCCTCTGTCCTCCACAGCACCCAGCCTTCTGCTCTCTGACTGGTTCCTCTCCCCTCCTTTCTTTCTCTCTTTTGTTCTGTCTTTTGTGTTCCCTCTTAGGCACACACACAACAAAACAAAACAAAAAAAATATGTGTGTGTGTGTGTGTGTGTGTTTGATGTAGACTTTTCCTGCAGAGGTATTATTTACTCTTTTCTGTGTAGGAGGGAGAAGGGCACTTGGGTGCCCACTTATACCCACACCGTTACCTTTTATTCCGAACAATGTAGTTCCCTTTCTAAAAGTAATTCTGGAGCCAGTTCTTAAGATAATACATTTTCCATCTTGTTCCATATATAAACCACCAGACAGAGCTCCTGTCCTATTAAGGCATTCGATAAGTGCCAGCTCTTGCCTTCCTTCCTCAGTGAGGAAATCCGAGCACAGACAAGCATTCTGATAGAATTTCAACAAGGTCTTCCACACAGCAGGGCCTTAATTAATGTTTATTGAGTTGCATAATATGGTGCTCTTGGGCTAGGAGGATATTCACTGGCTTCTTCTAATAGGGTTAAAAGAAGTTAAGAGCTGCATTTACTATTAAGAATAGAGCGATAGGCCCTGTAACTTCACAGCTTTTTAGAAAGTGTTTGTTTATTGGTCCAGAAAAGTTTTGATCCTTTAAAACATTGAAATCCTAGCACACTATGTTTATGCAGTCTCTCTCTTCCTTTTCTAGGAATATTAATTAAAATGTGTAAAAGACAGATAAATGAGATTTGACTTTATGTGGTCCTCAGAAACCTGCATCAATCTGAACTCTCCAGTCCTTCACCCAAAGAATGGTAACTTACAAATACACATCACTGGCAAAGAAATTTGGACACACTAACATGTGCCCTTAACTTCTGCAACTTTTTGCACTTCTGAAAAGGTCATTCAGGAAAAAAAAGTACATTTAAAAATAGCAGTATCATATTCTGGGTAAACAATCCAGTTTTTATATGCCAATGTGATTGGAACGAAGAGAAAGATGCCCAAAAGTTACAACATGATTGACATGTTGGATTCAAGGGACCCTTTGCTTATAACTTGCAGATTGGGTATTTAAACACATTTGGTCCAAGAGAAGAAAGACTTGGAATCTTCTACCACCCTTATCCAATTTACTGTTCATGTCTGTATGCACATGATTGAAAATATATTGGAAAGCCAAACCAAATGCCCCATAAAACCAGCACTACTCCAACATAGTCAGTGACCACTTTAGTGCTAAGGGATATAGGAAGAAGCGGGACACAGAAAATAAGCATAAATTAATTAAATATAGTTTTGACTGGCTCCCATAAACCTAAACTTTGACCACCAATTGCTCCCTGTCACCTCTTTAAATTTAATCCTTGTCTTTCCCAGTGGGAACAAAGTACATTTTCTTATCTACAAAAACATCTCATCATGATGAAATGAAAATAAATGAGACCTTCTATTTTTAGAACTAGTATATCTAACTCCCTCAGTGTTACTATAGGCAACTGCGACTTCAGTTTCAAATCACATACCCATGTACGCGAGCACACATACAGGGACAGAAATACTGGGAGTGGAAATCAATTATGCTGACAATTTTTTTATTATTGCTTTTTTTCTCAAATGGTGAGGGTGAAATAATAAAGAGAAGAACCATTTAGGTAAAAATAGTACTTTGTGCACTCAGAGTTAAATGTAACAACACAGACATGGTACAGAGAATGGCTGAATTAGAAAAACAACACTGCTTCTTAAAGCTCACCTGTACAAGAGAAGTCATCCACACGAATGTATCCTGGGACACAGTCACAGCGATATAACCCAGGAAGGTTGACACACACAGTATTGGCATGACAGTAATGCATCTTAGCTGCACACTCATCAATATCTGAAGGAAAAAAAAATTAAGATCATGGTTAGTAAAATAATGGAACAAGACTGTAATCATTTTGCAGATAAATTACAAAAGCTGAATGTCCACTGAAGCCAAGAGAAAAAGTAACATGTATTAAACACAAAAACTTAGGTGAAAATTCAGCTTGGTGCATTAGATCCCATCCTGAGCTGAAAGTGTTTCTAGAACGACGCATGGTGAGACAAAACAGGTAAGAGTCCAAGAAGTATGAAGGCTGAATTCACAACTATTAGTTTCTTACCAGGGAGAATACTCTTTTTAAAAGTCCAAATTCAAGGAGTTCTGTGCCCATGAAGTGGATATCAATGAATATTTATTAGTTGTCCACAGTACATGGTGTAGCTTTTATCAGACGGATCAAGGGAATCCAGTCCTTCTCTGCTTGTATGTCTTACTAAGACATGCTTCAATCCATATGCTACAAAATGATGGTGTAGCCAGTTTCTCCCATGTTGTACTATGAATACAGACAACTGCTGTTGCCTGATGCAAATTAATGTCTCTCATCCTTTGACCTGGGGCTCCTCCCCATGTGATAGAATAAAGAGCTGATTCAAAAAAAGATCTTGTTCTTTTTGGGATGGAGTTCAGAGCACCACCTGCTGTCTCATAAAAGTTCATGATAGGGATTAAAATAACCTACAACCTTAAACACAGAGTTTAGCCTCTTCTGGAAATTGTTTTCAAACATAGATTTACGTTCCTTTTACTCAGACTGCTTGTGTATGATGGTTAGAGAAAGTAGGACATGAGTACATCATGGGAATCCAAGATAGAAAATGTGAGCTCTAGTTCTGGTTCTGCTGATTAATAGCCTATGACTTGCATTCAACTACTCTGGGTCCTAGTATCCTCATCATTTTATCCCAATGGTCAAGTCTGAACCCAATGTTTTAGATCTGTAAAGACATTATCTAATTCAATCCATATGCAATCCCATGAGCAAAATACAAACACTACTCCCATTTTATAGTCTAGAAAACTGAGGCTTAGAGAAGTTAAATATCTGGCACAAAGTCATCCTGTTAGAACATGCTAGACCTGGGATTTGAATTCAGAAGTTATTTACTATGATTTACTTCATGAAAGCTTCTTGAAAATGGTGATTAGTCAAATATAGTATTTCTATTACAATAATCATTGGAGCTTTAATATTATTAATGTACAGAAGCTGAGGATAAAAATGGCTACATTGAGTCACTAGGAAACTCATTAATCTATTTATTTTAAAAGAAAAGTAAGTTGATTTATTTCCGAATAAAATACATTGAAATAACATCAGATTGTTTTCAGAGTTAAAGATCTGACAGCCTATAAATAAAAGTTATTGTGAGGTCATTGAGATCTGAGAAGGAGACCCACAGTTAGCAAGACTGTCATAACTAAGAAATAAGAACAAAACACCAGAAATTAGTGAAATAACTCAGGCAATCAACTTCCTGCAGGCCAATCACTATCTCAGACGTTGCTTCCTGGGGAACTCAACTTGTACCAAGAATCCTGATGACGGCAAGGAATTATTACAGTCAGACCACTGGAGTCCAAGAGCTGGAAAACTAAAAGAAGGAGTCATAGAGTAGTGTGGTGACATTAAGATTTTGGAAGTGATTTAGTTATCGTTGCTTATAAGGTCTTTGGTAGGACTATGAAAGGCCAGGTGAAAACAGGCATAACAAGTGAGAGGTTGGAAACAAGAAGAAAACCCAGGTATTAGAGAGGGCTGCTTAACATTAGTGTGATGTTCATAAAATATCATCAGTTTTCCTCTCTCTGGGCACATAGCACAATTGTATTTCCCCATCCTTTTCAAATTTAAGCATGGTTTAAATTAATCTCATGATTGATCATGAAATCCGAGTGGAAGCAAATCACTTCCAAGTAGAAAGATTAAGAGCCAGCATCCAGTTTACCACATTTTCTTCTTTCTGCCTTGTAACCCATGGAAGCAAAGACACGGAGACTCTTTCAATCTGGGCCCCCAAGTGAGGAGCAAGCCACCAGGCAAGCACCATATACATGTTGCATGAGCTAGAAATATGCCTTTGTTGACTTAAGCCACCATGCCTTCCCTGATTGGTGCAGAGAATGACTATAAAAGTTATCTCAAAAAAGGATATCGTTAAGCTTCATCTTGAAAGATGAACAAGAATTCATCAGGTAGAGAATGAAGGCAGGGAAACTAAAGAGGCTAAAGTTTTTGTCTCTCGAGTTAGAAATGGAAAGAATCATTTAGTCATGCATATTCAAAGAACATTAGTTAGCCTTCTACTAAGCCCAGAGCCAGAGTGATGAACAAAATGCCACATGGACCTCACAGATGGGCAAGGCATTGAGTGAAATGTGTAATAAATTCTACCAAGGATGTGAGATCTTTCAACAAGGGGAATCTGACCTACTCTGAGAGAGTCAGAGAAGGATTCTCTATGGTAGTGATGGTTCATCTGAGACATGAAACAGAAGTGAAACAGGCCCAGGGAAGAGGAATAACCTACCAGACAGAAAAGAATGTTTGAGAAGACTTAGTTACAAAAAGGAGCTTTGCCTATTTGAAATGAAACTGGAAAAATAAGCTTGGGCCAGATCCTATGTGGACATTAGTGTGCTGTTCATAAAATATTACCAGTTTTAGATTCTGCCAGGCCTTGCGGGCCATGTGAAGGAGCTCAGACTTTCATCAGGGTAGTAACACAATTCAATTTCTCTGTTTTTAAAATATCACTCTGGCTGTAGTGAAGAGAATTGATTGGAGCAGGGCACGCTGAAGGCTAAATCATGTTGGTATTTTACTCACAGAGATACAGCCACACTGAACTCCATCTCACTCTGCTGGGATGCCCAGCCATCCTTTAAGATGAGAAACTAGTCAGGACTTGCCTTAGAGGCAATTCAGTCTTCAGCCCATGGGCCACAGCTGCCAACTAGCCTGCTGACTGCAATGAATGTTTCCCTGTCACGGACCCTTGTCAACATCTCCCAGAGAAACCTCCTGGCTCATTTTCCTTAAGATATCACCAAGCTGCTGAGAGGCCTCCGCCTCATCTAGATTTAAAAGAGTTACTTGGCTATAACAGCTTATTTTGAATCAAACTAGCCAAGCTATCTCCTTGTTTCATAAGACTCCAAGACCCTGAATAAAAATATTTTCAAAAATCAGACAAGGGATGGTTAGAAAACCCCAGTGAGAATTTTCACATGGATTTAATCCAACCCTTGCTCTCTACATGTCATTGAGACCCCATGCCCACACATCCCTGCTGCTCTGCTGATGTGTTTTTGAGTAGGTTTTGTTTTCAGTTTATACCATTAGTAATTTCAGCTCTTGTATATCTAATAATTTCCTGGTACTAATCCAGAAAAAGCACTGTAATAAAGATGAAAAGTTGATGAATGTACCAGAAAATTAAACTGTCACAATCTTGCCTTCGTTGCTTATTCTTTGTCATGTAACCACCAGATAGAAAAGCTATCTTGTGGTAAAAATAGTGGGGAGAGGAGAGAGAAAGTGAAGTGGAGTAATCCAGCTGAGTCTCTTGAGACAAGAAGATAAAAGAAAGAAAGGAATTGGCAACTCTCATGGTTTGGGGATGGGAACAGGGGATGGAATGGCAACACGTTTGCCAAAAGATTGCCTCTGCATCCTCAGGGAAACACAACCCAGAAGACACTTTCAGTAGGATTTAAGGGTGTTTCAAAAGCAAATCTGATTATAAACAGAGTCAAAAAAGAATTAACGTCTTTAGAGAGCTGGGCTATCCTGAGAAAACAATCTTCAGAAATAGTGAACAATTGAGATTTTATAAATGAGCCTAGGACAAATGCTGCTTTTTGTTCACAGAAAAAAGGCTCTGAAGGGTATTGAATAACTCCAAAACAAAAATTCTAAGTCCCTAATGAAAGAACAAACTGACATTTAAAGAAAGAAACTGAGTTGGACCAAAGCTATGAGTATGCTAACCACAGGCTTGAAATGCAGTCTGACCTTTGCCCAGTTGGCAAGTGCTCTCCTGAAGCAGCTATCTTGAGCAATGGTCATATTCATCCAGAAGCCAGGAGACAAGAAGAGGCTAAGCCTGAGGCCGAATCTCAGAGTGGAAGTTGAACATACACAAATCCAGGCTCACACTAAAAATCTGAATCACTCCAGAAAGCTTTGCTAGGAAGAACCACAGTTAACCTGACATCTACTGGAAGAATGAATTATTTTAAAAGCACATTGTTAGGCACAGGCTGATACCAATATTCTAACAGTCTAATAGGACATACCTTATAAAGGAAAACTAGGAACAGTCCCTGGCAATTGGTAAATACTCAACAAATATCTGCTGTTTTTTCGATATCAAGCACTATGCTAGGTACTTCATATGGAGCATCTCATCATTCCATTTATCTTGACTACTTGTGGTAGGTATCTCTATGCCACGAAACTGAGGCTCAGAGATTATCAGGTCACTTCTCTTGCCCAAGTACAAAATCAGTAAGCATAGAAACCTGAGTCTGAATCCAAACAATATGACCCCAAAGTTGTCATTGTTCTCACTGTGCCAGTTTTAGCACTCAATAACATTTTGATGCTATGATTATGTTAGCTGTAGCTGATGTTTATGACTCTGATTATGTTAGATGCATCACGATGTGTATGGAAACAAATAGATCTCTAAATTCTATATCCGTGTGCAAGACCATTCATGACATTTGTTCTGGCATTACATTCTCCGTTAAAATGGCAATTCTGCTCCGTGCATCACTGCTTCCTTGGCTCTTTTAAATCAAATCCTTATACTTTCATACTTTAGGCTCCAGTGACCCAAGGCCCCAAAACAGGCAGAAGCATTTTGCTCCCAGCTGGAACTCACAGATTGACATGGTCTGTACTCATATTGCTTGAGACTATGGAATTAGAAAGGAGTAACAGAGGCCTAAGGTTTTTATTATTAAGTATTGTTAGAGAAACATCTATAAGCCCCATTGCAGCATATATCATCTTGAGTATAATGGGGCTTAAATTGCGATTCATTCATATAAATTGCTTGTCACTTTTGAAATATTAGAGCTCATTTTCTGGTGGTCTTTGGAGGTAATAAAAATTCATGATTTACATCCCTCCCCAGGATGGTGCAATAGTTTGTTTTTGTTTTAAAAGGTATACTTATGGACTGTAAAATGAGACTTGATGTGGTATAATGATTCTTCACATATCACCAGGCTCCATCTGCCTAAGAGTTCAGAACGAACACAGACTCAAATTTGGCATCATCATCATTAAATTAGAGTGCAGGGCCTGGGTAGCCGATAGAAGCAGATGCAAAGAATTCTCTTAATAAAATGGCATGATCTACTCAGACTTCTTCCATAAAGATTTCCTAGAAAAAGAACCCAGGAAGGGACATACTCAGGAGGGGAAAAGGCATGCCCCACTCCCTGTGTACATTTAAAAAGGAAAGAAGATCAACAGGCCTCGAGAACATGTTTTTGGTCAAGCACTCTATGCCTCTCATCTCATTGCTCCTAACCATCCCATGGACTGACATCATATACTACATGTAGAGTACCTAAAATTTCAACCAAGGTTCTTATGACTCCAAACAGGATAGTTGTTCCACGCTAACTACTGGACAAAGAACACTGGATCGACAGTTAAGAGTCAAGTTCTATTCTTGCTTTTTCATTTAGCTAACTGTGGCACTGGGCAAGTCACTTTTCTTCTTAAGACCTTGGTTTTTCCCACATATACATTCAGGGAGTTGGACCAGAAACCATTTAGCCAACCATCGGTTCTAAAGTTCTTGACACAGTCAGGTCTTTTGTCCATATCATAAAAGCATGCTTCTGGAGCAGCTTCTCTTGGGCCACCCCCTCTTTTTGCAAGAGGAGCTTGCACATGTTCCAGATGCCTTTCCCAAGATAGAGGTCCGGGAAAATACTATTTAGATGACCCGAACCCCCACACTGTTTCCTGATAGCTGTGTCAACTGTGTTGACATCTCCCCTGAAAACTAAGAGCAATTAGGTTGAGCAAGCAGATATCCACACAAAAGCATAGCTCTTGGCAAGTTCTTCATGGACTGGTAAGGTAACTTGCAGAGCAATTTAATCAGACTTGAACCTACTGACTTTGCAGAGATCATGAGCTATAAAAACACAGTGGTATTGGCTAACTGGTTGGTATATTAGAATAATCACTACTTTCTCTTTGTGTCAAACTGATTTTTTTTTTAATTGGGCCTATGTATCTCTGATTTGAACTTATAAAAATCTAGTGAGGTTTTAGGGCAGTGAAAATACTCTATATGATACTATAATGGTGGATTCAGGTTATTACATATTTGTCCAAACCCATACAATACACAACACCAAGAGTGAACCCTAAATGTGTATTATGGATTTTGTGTAATTATAATATGTCAGTGAAGGTTCATCAATTGTAACGAATGTTCCGCTCAGGTGAGGGATATTGATCATGGATAATAGCAGGAGGTATATAGGCAATCTCTGTGCTTTCGGTTTTGCTATGAGCCTAGAACTGCTCTAAAAATACTTTTAAAATTAAAAACAGTAAAAAACATTGAGGTGGACGAGATATATTCTTCCCTTTTTCAGATGAGAAAGTAAAGACCCAGAGAAAATTTCCAACTTACCCAAAGGAACACAGATAATCATTGCACTGGGAATAGAATCAAAGTCTTCTCATTCCGAAATTAGTGCTTTATCCAGTGTTCCATGTTTTTCTATAATTATAGCATCCTCCCTAAAGCAAGGGGGGAAAACCAAATGCCTATAGAACCTAGAAACATAAATACCTACAGAAGTCAGGTTAAAAAAATATATATGCAAATCATGTCCTTTCCCCAAAGAAATCAAGTCTTTCTTATTTCTCTTAATGCATAAAGCCAGCTCTCTCTTTCTCTTTCTCTCTCTCTCCGCCCCCCCCCCCCCCGCCCTTCTCATTTTCCTACTCCAAGAACAACGGAATAGATCTCTCTTATAAGAGAAAAAACACGGTGCAAGGCCAATGGTAATAAAAATTGACACTTAACCCCAGTGGTAGAAAAACAATAGGAAGAATGTGGACTGTAGAAAACTGGAGCTCTAGTGAAACATTACCAGGAAAGTGTAATAAGAAACAGTGCTTATATAGTACTTTTTATGTACCAGGCAGTTTTAAGTGCTTTACACGGATTAACTCTTTTAATATTCACACTCTATGAGGTGTATATTAGAATTATCCTCATGTTACAGATGAGGAATTAGAGGCATAGAAACATGCAGTAAATTGTCTAAGGTCACGTAGCTAGGAAGTAGACCTGAACCAGGAGAGGAGTTCAGGCAGCACAACTCCACAGTCTGTATTGCCTCTCAGGCATTGCAGGCCATGTCTGTGATCTTTTTAGAGAAGGTGAAAATCTTAGCATTATTTTTTAAATATTGGCTTCATCCTTTTCTCCAAACATTTTGAACCAAGCAAAACATAGCTATCCTATCAGATTTAATCCACGGAGGTCTGTGCCTTAAGGCATGTTGTCACAGGGAGCATTAGCGGGCCAAGAGGAGAGAGAAACAGAGAGAAAGAAGAAAGATGAAAGGAAGAAAAAGAGAGAAGGAGGGAGGAAAGGGAGAGAGGGAGTGAATGAGGGAGGGAGGGAAGGGAAAGAATAAAGAAGAGGAGGGGAGAGGAGGGGGAGGGGAGGGGAAGAGAGGGGAGGAAAGAGGAGGGGAAGGGAGGGGAGAGGAGGGGAGGGGAGGGTTGGGGAGGGAAGGGGAGGAGTGATGATATAGGAGTTAAGAAGAAATTATTTAGGAAGATAGTGAAGCTAAGGAAATCCTTGGTAAGATTTTCCTTTTTATGAAAAGCAGCCCCCAAATCAATTTCTTTTCTAACAAACAGCAGCCCATAAAATCAAGCTGCAGACATAGATAAGCAAGCTGGAAGCTTGCACGGGTGAATGCTGGCAGCTGTGCCAACAGGAAAAGCTACCTGGGCCCTAGGCCTGTCCAACATGGCGGCTCCATCTTCCCCTTTCTTTGTCAACCACATGCACGGTAGAGAGCAGGCAACATGGCAATGGCCAGGTAGAGACCCTATTTGCATAATAAAATATTAAGGTGTGGTGGCCAGCTTCCTTGAGTGTGATGTAAATGGCACACCTGGTTCAACCAGTCTTTTGGCCCTATGTAAATCAGACACTATCTCATCAAGCCTGTCTATAAAACACTGTGCACTTTGCCTTGGGTAGAAATTCCCACTCTGGTGCCCCTCTCTCTCTCTGCAGGAGAGACAGCTATTTCTCTTTTCTCTTTCTTTCGCCTATTAAACCTCCACTCTTAACCTCACTCCACATGTGTCCATGTCCTTGATTTCCTTGGCATGAGGCAACAAACCTTGGGTATTTGCCCCAGACAATGATGCCGCTTCAGTAAGACAATCTAGGGAGATGCCTAGATAACTGCTATGAACTGAATTGTGTCCCCCCCAAATTCATTTATGGAAGCCCTACCTCACAATATGTTGGTATTTAGAGATGGTGCCCTTAGGAGATAATTAGGGTTAGATGAGGTCATGAGGGTGATGCTTTCATGATGGGATTAGTGCCCTTATAAGAACAGACATTTAGTGCTCTCTTTCTGAAGACACGAGGAAAAGGAAAGTCAGAGAGAGAGCATTCACTAGACCCTGACCATGCTGGCGCCCAGACTATCAGCCTCTAGAGACGTAAAAAATAATATTTGTTTTGCAAGCCATCTAGTCTATGGTATTTCGTTATGGCAGCTTGAGCTGACTAATAATGACAACATAATGCTTTATATTTCTCAGGTAACCAGTGAAATGATTTTTAACATCATCTTCTAACATATGCATCAAACAGACATGTTGATTACCAGATCAAATATTTTCAGATTAAAAATTCAAACGACCTTTTGGTCATCCCATGTATGGTAAAGAAGTCTTCAACAAGGTTAAATACACCATGAAATACAAATTAGATTGTTGGATTGCTGACATTTTTCAAGTATTTTCCACATGTAGCTATGTTAAATATTTGGGAATTCATGCTAAGTAATTTTATTTCCCCTTGCTGGGCTCAGTTTCAGAATCAAACAAGGTCATAAAGTAAGACATCTTTTTGTGCCCCTGGGAATCACAGCATATCAATTTCTAGCTGGCACTGGAAAGGCATCATAACACCCCATGACTTTCCTCCCAACCTGGTATTTCTGACTTTTGAGGGTGTCCATAAAACTGATGCTAAATGTCCACAAGGAAAGAAACACATTGAGTGAAGGGTGATCAATTCAGTCTTGACCTCAGGATGTGCCTCAGTCTACCTCAATCTGTGAGGGTGTGAACTCTGCTTCAACTGATGGTACCAACAAACCCAGTGAGTGCTTCCAAAAACGTCCAAGGCTTTCTCATGACTTGAGAGTCCATTGGACTAATCAAAGAACACCCTAGAAATGTAAAAGCTACAATGGTCTTTTGGCTTCCCTGAAATTGGAAAAGGAAATTCAAAAAACACTGAGAGGCTATTGAATACTATAGGCAATAAAGGTTCCAAATGTCAGTGGGATGTGGTCTCTGCCTTCATAGAACCTGTACCAATCCAGCAGAGAGGCAGTCACAAGAACATGAACTCTGTAAAAACAATACAATTTCTATAAGAGAAAGAGGAGGCTAATTCCATTGAAAGAGACTGGGGAAGGAATTCCCCCCAAAATAATATATGTTTTGAATCTTGAAAATGCAAGAAAGACGCCTTCATAAAACATTGATGGTCTTTCCTATCTCTTTGATTCCATTAGCTAGCTACTCTTTTGTTTTGCAAAATAAAGAAAATTCAGTCAAGAGTAAACAAGTCGGAAGAGTGCAATACTACCAGCAAAGCTGTCTATATCCTCTTTATCTCTGGTTGTACCTTTTTATATAATAATAGATACCATTTATTCACTACCACTTTATGCCAAGCATAGTTTTAAGCATTTTGCATGTATCAATTCATTTCACCTTTACAAGTACCACATAAGTAGGTATTATTAACATTTTTATGTTATGGAGGCACAAGAGATTAACCAGCAGGAAGGTGACCTCTGGGGAATTTTAGCCCCTGGCATCTACTCTATTGTGCCTCTCTACAAGGCAAACTTAGTTTCCCCTTTAAAAGTATTCACATTTCTTGGTTAATGCAATAGCAATTTCCCATAGTTACTTGGTCAAATTATTCATTCACCTCCTCTCAAGCAGTCAAAAATAGAGTGAACAGGCTTTAGGCCTTTAAAAATAAATGATTTGTGCTGCTATAAAGACACATGCACACGTATGTTTATTGCGGCACGATTCACAATAGCAAAGACTTGGAATCAACCCAAATGTCCATCTGTGACAGACTGGATTAAGAAAATGTGGCACATATACACCATGGAATACTATGCAGCCATAAAAAAGGATGAGTTTGCGTCCTTTGTAGGGACATGGATGCAGCTGGAAACCATCAGTCTTAGCAAACTATCACAAGAAGAGAAAACCAAACACCGCATGTTCTCACTCATAGGTGGGAACTGAACAATGACATCACTTGGACTCGGGAAGGGGAACATCACACACCGGGGCCTATCATGGGGAGGAGGGAGGGGGGACGGATTGCATTCGGAGTTATACCTGATATAAATGACGAATTGATGGGTGCTGACGAGTTGATGGGTGCAGCACACCAACATGGCACAGATATACATATGTAACAAACCTGCACGTTATGCACATGTACCCTAGAACTTAAAGTATAATAATAAAAAAAAATAAAAAAAATACATAAATGATTTGGTGCCAGAGGTTTAGATCTGATTCACTACAGGATCAAATTAACCAGTGATTAAACACCAGACTGATTTACACAAACAAGGGCCTCTGGACCTATGAGCAGGTAGTTAATGAACATAACCTGGGTTCAATAAAAACATTTTGTCTTCTACCACCTGTATGATAAATGATGATCAGCTGAATGTGCTCAAGAAGACTAGTTACTTTTTCCTGTATTTCCCCATGCAGAGAGAGTCCTTAGATGAAATAAGCTTCTTTAACTGAAATCAACCTTATTCCCAATTCCAAATTCTTAAATATCTGACTATATCTATGACCGTATTATGAAAACCATAAAGTACTAAAGCTGTTTCTTAAAAATCACTAAGTCCAGACTCCTATGCAATGTGATTGTTGAGATAAAACAAAAATGAATGGATGGGGAGAGAAGAGAAAACAATTTTAAATGCATAATAATGATTCATAGTATCACTGAAGACACAATCCAAAGGTGGAAGGGAAAACACCATCCAAAAGGTGGGAAGTAGGAGAGAATCTGGTGCCCATAATGTCCAGCAGATTTTAAGCCATTTTTTAAATGAAAGAACTCTGTTAGCAATAATAATAAGTAACATTTGTATAACATTTTGCAAGTGCCAGGTGCTGTCCTATATTATTAACTATTTAATCCTCATAATAACTCTTTGAAGTAGGTATTGCTTTTTAGCATCCCAAGTCTACACATAAGGAAATTGAGACATGGAGAGACTAAGCAACTAGTCTAAGATCATACAGCAGGTAAGGGGCAGAGCCAGACAAAAATCTAGGCAGACCTGGTTCCTAATGTGGTGCTTTTAACCTCTACACCATGCACTCTCAACTAGAGTGACATTACCTCTAAGGGAGTGAAAAACTGGGTCTAGAGATGGTGCTGATGGTGGTGATATTAGATATTATAAAGGTCTGTGGTTGCCCAAAGGGCCACGCTCATGAACAGATAGTGTATCCCTGGTAATAAAATTTCATGGGACAGTGATAAGGCAAAAATGTTTAAAAGACTCCTTAGGGAAGCAATCATTTTCTAACAAAAAAGTTAAGAAGCATTGTTCTTTGGCCAGGTGTGGTGGTTCATGCCTGTAATCCCAGCACTTTGGGAGGCCGAGGTGGGTGGATCACAGTGGTCAGGAGCTCGAGACCAGCCTGGACAACATGATGAAACCCTGTCTCTACTAAAAACACAAAAATTAGTTGGTCATAGTGGCAAGCACCTGTAATCCCAGCTATTCAGGAGGCTGAGGCAGGATAATCGCTCGAACTCGGAAGGCCAACATCACGCCACTGCTCTGCACTACAGCCTGGGTGACAAGAGCAAAACTCCGTCTCAAAAAAAAAAAAAGAAAGGAAGAAAGAAACATTGTACTTCGCTAAACTGTCTCTATCTCGAATGATACCTAACTTGAAAGAACGACATATAAAATAGAATTAAGCAGAGCTAGTATGGTATAGCAGACTCTCAGGCCCTCTATATGTGGTTGGGATTAGAACGAGCCACCTTTTGGCTATTGTGAATAATGCTGCAACATTGGTGTACAAGTATCTGCTCAAGTCCCTGCTTTCAATTCCTTGGAGTATATGTCTACAAATGGAATTGTTGGATCATATGGTAATTCCATGTTTAGGCTTCTGAGGAACCGCTAAGCTGTTTTCCATTATGGCTCCACCATAAATTTGAGGTTTCCAGGGGCTGGGAGATTCCAAGAGTTTAAGGGAGAAAATATTGGACAGTGGATGCTTAATGAGTACAGAGTTTCTGTATCCGGTGATGAAAAAGCTTTGAAAATAGCAATGATTGTTGCACAACATTGTGAATGTAATTAATGCCACTGAATTGTACACTTAAAATGGCTAAAATGGAGGCCAAGCACAGTGGCTCATGCCTGTAATCCTAGCACTTTGGGAAGCCTAGGCGGGAGCATTGCCTGAGCTCAGGAATTAGAGACCAGCTGGGGCAACGTGGCGAAACCCTGTCTCTACTAAAAAAAAAAAAAAATACAAAAAATTATCCAGATGTGGTGGTGCATGCCTCTAATCCCAGCCACTAAGGAGGCTGATGCATGAGAATTGATTGAACCTGGGAAGTGGAGGGTGCAGCGAGCCAAGATTGTGACACTGTACTCCAGCCTGGGCAACAGAGTAAGACTCTGTGTATCAAAAAAAAAAAAAAAAAAAAAAAAAATCTAAAATGGCAAATTTTATGTTCTATATATTTTAGAACAACGTGTAAAATACTGTAATATACTGAAACCCCATTGATTTGTACCCTTTAAATGGGTAAATTGCCTAGTATGTGAATTATATCTCAGTAAAGCTGTTGAAAAATAAAAAGGGTACCAATTCCAGGCCTGTATTTCTTTTCACTCAGAGGACAAGAAAACAAGCATGCCCCTGAGTAGCTGAATGTCACGTAGCTGGAAAGGAAAAAATGTGACAAATAGTTCAAATACCAGATTTTCTACCTATTAATGTTACTGTGGAAAAGTTCCCTAAGATTTCTGAACTTGGGTTTCCACATCTGAGGAACACAGGGTTGTTGTGAAGATCCAGTGAGCTGGTGCACATAATATACCTTGCACAGTGTCTTAGGCCTCAATACATGTCTCAAGCTGCTGCCTCTCACTTTTTTTGGTTCAAAGGCAGCCATTCTTGACAGGTTGCTGGGCTTTGCTAGCCAGCCTTGGGGACCTAAGCGAAAGCCAACATCTCCTCAAGTTGGTGTTGCCGCCCATCAGTGATTACCCTGACTCATCCACCGAGCCAGCCAATGGCCCTTGACTGTCCCTTCACAAGATGAGATGAGAGAGGCATTCTCTTCCTCCATGCCCCACTGCTCCCTGCTGACAACCCCAGGGCTGCTGCCTCCTGCTCAGGCAAACTGGCTTTTCCTTTTCCCTGCCTGAGCCCAGCTGCTATTCCTCGGACCATGCCATGGGATGACAGCTGATCTCAATCTCTCTCTCTCTCTCTCTCTCTCACTCTCTCTCTCTGTGTATGCGTGTGTGTATGTGTGTGTGGTTTAATGTCTTTTTCCAATAAATTGTGAAAGAAATTAAAACTCCTAAGTTAAAAAAAAACTCAGAATTTATGCCTTTTGAATGGAAACCTTCTTTACGAGTATGAAAATAAAAGAAACTTGAATAAATAAAAGGCTGATAACAAAGATGAACTGGTCATCCTACATTAGGTAAAGGAAATGAGTTTTTGGAAAAATAAATTTAAAATATCCAAGATATAATAATAATTTTCTGTAGGTTAAAAATTATTTTTATCACTCCTTTTAGACATATGTTGATGTCTAATTCAGAGACATGCCTGAGAGTTACAAATTTTAGAATTTTAGAATACACAAACATACACATACATGAGAGAGAGAGACAGAGACAGAGAGACAGAGACAGAAGGGTAGAGGGTAGTGATGGAATTAGGGGATATTGATTATCAAATGCTGATCTAAAAAGTTTCACTGGAGGAAAAACCTGGAGTAAAGAAATGGGCCAGAGTTCAATCAATGACAGCTTCTTCTTCCCCACACACCTGTGACCCTGGAGCACCTGCTTCAACACGAAGACCTTCAACAAAGTGGTACCACCAGGCCTCTCTAAAAACTCCCACTGGAAATTTCCATTGGTCTTTCCAAATACTGCTCTACTGTTTTGGGTCATGGAGGACAGAGCCAGGCAGATGTTTTCACTATGAGTTTCTGAGGGTGAGAGTGTTTACCTGAGCCCTATACCAGCCCTTAGATGTTCACCTGCTCTTAGGAGCTCAGCTGCCCAGGAGCTACACTGGGCAATGAGGTTACAGAGATTAGGTAGGCTTGGCCATGCCTTTCATCATTAATAAGAAGAGACAGAGGTAAAAATAAAGGACACTGACATGTAGGAAATATGTATGGAACTGTCACATGTCACAAGAAGGTGATAAGTAATCCTATCTAGAAAAGGTCATGACACAAGATGTCATAAAAGATTGATAAAGGAGAAGGTAAGAAATGGAAAAGAAAAGAATACCTGGAAAAATAATTACCATAGAAAAGACACAGGACATGAAGGAGCCCCATTCATGAATGTGACTTCACAGAACTGAAAGCTGGTGTTAGGAACCAGAATTTAATTGTGGCATAAGGAAGGTCAGATCCAGGCAGACCTTGAATGTCATGCTTAGGAGTGTAAACGTCATCCTGAGGACAACGGGGATATATGCTCTGCATGAAAATACAAGCTGATCAGGGTAGCATTTTTGGTTTTTTTTGGGGGGGGGGCAGGTTGGGAGGGAGATTTTTAAATTTTTTTTTCTTTCTTTCTTAAAAAATACAAATGAGATATGTGCATTTGAGAGCAGTGTTTTTTGACTGCTTAGTTCATTGTTGTGTGTCTCTGAATGAATGCACAAAGTAACATACAATTATTTAAGTTTTTAAGCTAGGAAATGACATAACTCATGCATTTTTAACACACTGTAAGATAAAATAAGTCTTTCTGAGTTTCTCTTCAAAGGATTTAGCCTGTTAACTTCCTTAGCCTGTGTTCTCAAACTCAACTTTCTTATTCTTCCTTGCCCCTAGTTGCTGTAAATAGCCTACCTTGCTTCCCATCAGCTCTAATCAATAACTCACATCTATTCCCTTGGCTACCTGTACCCATTGTTCCCCCAAAACTGCACGTCTCACACACTCCACCTCTGTACCTCATGTCCCCCTCCCTTACTATACTTAGGAAAATATGTACAAGTAGCCAATTGGGTCAGCTCAGATTGTCCAACCCCAGCCCACAGGGAGGGACACAGAGAAAAGGATTGCGTTCAGGATATAAAAAGCCCCCGGTCTCCTTTGTTCTCTGTGCTCTTGCTATCTTGATTGATGTGAGTGGCACCCTTCTACAGAAGTAAATTGCCTTGCTGAGAGAATTAAACTTTTGCCCGAGTGCTGGATTTACTTCACGGCACCAAGCATTTATTCCTGGAGCATTTTATATCCAACAATATCATTTTGAAAGCAGAATGAAGGGTAAATCTGACAGTCAGCAGAGTATTGGTGACTATGTTAAGAATAGTACAAGTAGAATGAACATAGAAATCTGCAGCGAGTCGATGAGTGGAGTGAGAATGTGCAAAAACTTTGGGCTGAAAGATTCTACCTGGAGTTTAGTCTGAGTTTATGATTTTAGGATTAGAGTAGTTAAGCAACAGCAAGGTCAAGAGCATTAGGAAGGCCAGGGGTGGTGGCTCATGCCTGTAATTCTAGCACTTTGGGAGGCCAAGGCAGGAGGCTTACTTAAGCCCAGGAGTTGAAGACCAGCCAGGACAACATGGCAAAACCCCATCTCTACAAATAATAATAATAATAATAATAATAATAATAATAATAATAACAACAACAACAACAACACAAAAAATTAGCCAGGTGTGGTGGTATGTGCCTGTAGTCCCAGCTACCCAGGAGGCTGAGGTGGGAGAATCACTTACAGGAGGTCAAGGCTACAGTGAGCCGTGATTGTGCCACTGGGTGACAGAGTGAGATCCTGTATCAAAAAAGAGAAAAAAACTAACAAAAAAGCATACAGAAGTGGTATGGAGTGAAGATGATTGTAGTTCCCAAAATAGAAATCTTCAAGGCTGGACTTCTGCCTAGAATGATGGTACAGTTTATCATGGAGATAAAGTCTGAGCAGGTAGGTGCCAAAGACCTCAACAAATAAGGGGGAGTGGCCAGGAGATTTGTCACTGACAGCAACTAGAAGGGATAACAGGTGTTATAAGCAGATGGCTGGGGCTTCAAAAGAGAAAGGTTTTTGTATGAAGAAGGAAGAAATTACTCTAGACGCAGCAAAGCTGTCTTTGGAAAAGTTGATGCTTTTCTGGGAGAAAATACAACCTCCACTCAGAGAGCTGTAGGAGAATTGTATCCCCAGAGGAATTCAAAAAGGCTGAGAGACAGAGGGACATTCTGTGAAGAGTTCAATGAGGATGTAGGGGACATTTCTTTACAATGCAATACAGTTTCCAAAGAACACAGTGCGGTGGGTGGGAAAAGAACACGCAGAGAGAAGAATCAGCTCCCAGGACACACAAAAATAGAACTGGGCATTGGTGCTAGGAAAGGATAAGTCATAAAAAGGCCTGGTGATCTGGGTAGTGGGCAAAGGCAACTGATATGATTTGGCTCTGTCCCCACCCAAATCGTATCCTCAATTCTCACATTTTGTGGGAGGGACGGTTGGGAGGTAATTGAATTATGGGGGCAAGTCTTTCCCTTGCTGTTCTCATGACAGTGAATAAGTCTCATGAGATCTGATGGTTTTAAAGAGGAGTTCCCCCACACAAGCTCTCTCTTTGCCTGCTGCCTTCCATGTAAGATGTGACTGGCTGGACACAGTGGCTCATGCCTATAATCCCAGCACTTTGGAAGGCCGAGGCAGGTGGATTACCTGAGGTGAGGAGTTCAAGACCAGCCTGACCAACATGCTGAAACCCCATCTCTACTAAAAATACAAAAGTAGTTGGGCGTGGTGGTGCATGCCTGTAATCCCAGCTACTTGGGAGGCTGAGGCAGGAGAATCACTTGAACCCAGGAGGTGGAGACTGTAGTGAGCTGAGACTGTGCCATTGCACTCCAGCCTGGGCAACAAGAATGAAACTCTGTCTCAAAAAAAAAAAGAAAAAGAAAATGTGACTTACTCCTCATTGCCTTCTGCCATGGCTGTGAGGCCTCCCCAGCCATGTGGAACTGTAAGTCCAGTTAAACCTCTTTCTTTTGTAAATTGCCCATTCTTGGGTATGTCTTTATCAGCAGCATGAAAACAAACTAATACAGTAAATCGGTACCAGTAGAGTGGGGTGCTGCTGAAAAGATACCCAAAAATGTGGAAGCGACTTTGGAACTAAGTTACAGGCAGAGGATGGAACAATTTGGAGGGCTCGGAAGAAGACAGGAAAATGTGGGAAAGTTTAGAACTTCCTAGGGACTTGTTGAATGGCTTTGACGAAAAGCCTGATAGCGATATGGATATTAAGGTCCAGGCTGAGGTGGTCTCAGATGGAGATGAGGAACTTGTTAGGAACTGGAGCAAAGGTGACTCTTGTTATGTTTTAGCAAAGAGATTGGCAGCATTTTGCCCCTGCCCTAGAGATGTGTGGAACTTTGAACTCGACAGAGATGATTTAGGGTATCCAGCAGAAGAAATTTTTAAGCAGCAAAGCATTCAAGAGGTGACTTGGCTGCTGCTAAAGGCATTCAGTTTTATAAGGGAAGCAGAGCATAAAAGTTCAGAAAATTTGCAGCCTGAAAATGTGATAGAAAAGAAAAACCCATTTTCTGAAGAGAAGTTCAAGCCAGCTGCAGAAATTTGCATAAGTAATGAGGAGCCAAATGTTAATCCCCACAACAATGGGGAAAATGTCTCCAGGGCCTGTCAGAAGTCTTCACAGCAACCTCTCCCATCGCAGGCCCGGAGGTCAAGAAGAAAATGGTTTAATGGGCCAGGCCCAGGGTTTTCATGCTATGTGCAGCCTAGGGACTTGGTGACCTGTGTCCCAGCCTTCTTCAGCCATGGTTGAAAGGAGCCAACATGAAAAGTCATGGTTTCAGAAGGTGCAAGCTCCAAGCCTTGACAGCTTCCATGTGGTGTTAAGCTTACGAGAACTGAGGTTTGGGAAACTCCACCTAGATTTCAGAAGAAGTATGGAAATGCCTGGATGCCCATGCAGAAGTTTGCTGCAAGGGAAGGACACTCATGGAGAACCTCTGCTAGGTAGTGTGGAAGAGAAATATGGGATTGGAGCCCCCACACAGAGATGCTACTGGGGTATTGCCTAGTGGGGTTGTGAGAAGAGGGTCACACCATCCTCCAGACCCCAGAATGGTTAGATCCACCAACAGCTTGCACTATGTGCCTGGAAAAGATGCAGACACTCAATGCCAGCCTGTGAAAGCAGCCTGGAAGAAGGTTGTACCCTGCAAAGTCACAGGGTCAGAGCAGCCCAAGACCATGGAAACCCACCTCTTTCATCTGCATGACCTGGATGTGAGACATGGAGTCCAAGGAAATCACTTTGGAATTTTAAGATTGTACTGCCCTGTGGAATTTCGGACTTCCATGGGGCCTATAGCCCCTCTGCTTTGGCCAATTTCACCCATTTGGAGTGGCTGTATTTGCCCAATGCCTGCACCCGCATTGAATCTAGGAACTAACCTGCTTTGTTTTTTTTTGTTTTTTTTTTTTTTTTTGAGATGGAGTCTGGCTCTGTTGCCCAGGCTGGAGTGCAGTGGCCGGATCTCAGCTCACTGAAAGCTCCGCCTGCCAGGTTTACGCCATTCTCCTGCCTCCGCCTCCCAAGTAGCTGGGACTACAGGTGCCCGCCTCATCGCCCCGCTAGTTTTTTGTATTCTTTAGTAGAGACGGGGTTTCACCGTATTAGCCAGGATGGTCTCTATCTCCTGACCTTGTGATCCACCCGTCTCGGCCTCCCAAAGTGCTGGGATTACAGGCTTGAGCCACCGCGCCCGGCCCTAACCTGCTTTTGATTTTACAGACTCATCAGTAGAAGGACTTGCCTTGTCTCGGATGAGACTTTGGACTGTGGACTTTTGAGTTAATGCTAAAATGAGTTAAGGCTTTGGGGGACTGTTGGGAAGGCATGACTGGTTTTGAAATGTAAGGACATGGGATCTGGGAGGATACAGGGGTGGAATGATATGATTTGGCTGTTTCCCCACCCAAATCTCATCTTGAATTCCCATGTGCTGTGTGAGGGACCCAGTGGGAGGTAACTGAATCATGGGGGCAAGTCTTTCCCATGCAGTTCTCATGATAGTGAATAAGTCTCATGAGATCTGATGATTTTAAAAAGAGGAGATCCACTGCACAGGCTCTCTCTTTTTGACTGCTGTCATCCATTTAAGACGTGACTTGCTCCTCATTGTCTTCCACCATGATTGTGAGGCTTCCCCAGCCACATGGAACTGTGATTCCAATTAAACTTCTTTCTTTTGTAAACTGCCCAGTCTCTGGTATGTCTTTATCAGCAGCATGCAAACAAACTAATATAGTAACAGAGATGGCTGTATGGCCACAGGAGACCCAGGAGAGGATCTGAGGCAATATGAAAGGCCTGACGAACCTGGAAGTGTATGGTTCAGTTGACAAGTACAATCTTTGTTGGGGAGCAAATTGAATGTTAGAGAGTTGGCCAAAGAAGAGGTACAACTAGTAGTGACTGCATTGTGATAACAAAAAAATAAAAATAAATAAATAAATAAGACTCTGCCCAAATGGCAAAAGATGGAATTTGTGGGTTATCAGGCTAACCCCTACAGTTTCTCATCTTACATCTCAGTCTGGTGCTCTGGCTTCAGTGCTATGTTTCCCCAAGTTCACAGGGGCTCATGAGAGCTGACTCTGCATATGTCTTCCCAAATCCACAGTCAGTGATTTCACATTGGCTGTTAGCAGAAATACTTACACCAAAGAAATAAACTACAAATCGGGCCTTTCCTCTTTCCACCCCTGAACCAATGGTAAACATTCAATAGCTCCCCACTTCCTGCCTAGCCCTCTTCCTGTTGCTCACAGGAAACAAGACTTGTGTACCAGACTCTAAGCTGACTCTTCTCCGTTCTGATCCTGCCAGACAACCTAGAAGAGAATTGTCTATTCACCTAGATTTCTGCTTTCATCTGTATCTAGATTCTCCTTTACTTTCACATGCTATCATCCTAGAGCTATCCCTGGGCCTTCCAGGTCCCAAAACCTTACCATAGATGAGTGGATTTTGGTCTGGCTTCAGCTTCTGTACCTTGCTATGTAATAACATCGGACACATTCATTTTGTCTGTTTCCTTTTCTACAAATGGCTATTTTTTAGAAATACCCTCACTGGATTTTTTTTTATAGCAAATTGATCAAGTATGTAAATTCCTAGAGCTGTGCCTAAAATGCAGATGGGCCTCAATTTTTCTCCTCTCTAGGGGGCAATATCATCATCATCATCATCATCATTATTATCATTTTAGGAAATACAGTTTCTTTCTGCACATTTCCTATGTGTCAGACACTATTCTACACTCTTTACATGTATTACCTCATTTAATTCTCACTAGTACCTCATGTGGTAGTATCTTTATTCATCCCATTTTACAGATGGGAAAAACTAAGGCACAAAATAGTTAAGTAACTTGCTTAAGACTGTACAGCCAAGACCTACTAGAGCCAGGCCTAATGCTAGTCAGCCAGCTACAGAGTGCTGACCCTTAACCACTGAGCTATTGTCTCTATAGACCCTGTTCCCACTGTCCTTCTACTATCCATGAATATTTTCAGTCTACTTAACTTGCCCTTCTAATCCAAGCTGCTATTGACCAAAATCCTGAACTACTTACTGAGTCTGAACCAAGAAAATGAAAAAGTCATCCAGTAGATATTACATGTTTAAAAAAAATCATATCACCTTGGAATACTCGGTGCCATTTCTCATCCTGTTCCTTCCATCTGGGATGCTCTACTCATCTGTTCCTTGAGCAAATATATTCTCATCCTTCAAAACCCATCTTGAGATTCACTCCAAAAAAAGTTCTGCCTTCCCATCCTCCATCCTTCCACTAGGCCCCCTATGGTACCTTGTACACATCCTTGACTTAGGGCCTGCCATGAGAGAAGAATCACCATCTCTTCTCAGTTTTTATGAAGTTAACTTCTGTAAAGTTCAATTATATTGTCACTGTCTGTGCATGCATCTACCTCAATGGCCTGAATTGTTTAAAAACACAGGGGATGCCCTACATTTCTGTATCTTTAAACCTCAGGACACATGGAATCTAGTATCGAATATGGGCTGAATAACATTTAAAAACAAATGACTAAGGACAAACAATTGGATGAATGGATGGATAGCTGGATAAACAATAAACACAGCAATAGATAAGACTACGGTGAATATGTTATATATTAAAATCAAAATCAAAACTAGAAGCACGGGCAGATAAGAGTAGACCCTAGAATGATCATTTTCCCTATTTGCCTAGTCTGTTAGTCAAAAATGAATTAAAAATTTAAAAATATTTGCCCTCTAAAATTGAAAATGAATTTTCACTGATTATCACCCATTTTTATCCATGTTTCCATGCATTTGCTATCAGCTTAGAAATAACTGTATTTGCTGAGTCCCTGTTCTCACACAACTGAGTTATTTAACCCAGAATTATATAAAGGCCAGTTTTTAACAAGCTGGAGATTCCTCACGGCATTCTTTATAATGCTCAAAAAATGTTCTGAAGTCCTTATCTAAGCTATTTAAATAGAGGGGGAAAAATTTACCAGGTAATGTTATATATTTCCCAGCTCCAGAAAAGATCTTCAGAGAAGGGGATATTTATCAATGAGGAGCTATGGGGCCAAAAATGGCCCTCCTGATGTTGCCTGAGACAAAATCTATGTCATATAAAAATAGCTACAGTTTATTGAACACCTATTATGTGCCAGAAAATGTGTATTCATCATCTTTAATCTACATGATTCTGCAAGGCATTTTTCATCTTCCAGAAAAGGAAACTAAGGTTTGAAAAGTTAAGTTTCCTAGGCTCTTATGCTTAGCACATGGCAGAGCCAGGGTTGAAATCCAAGTCTATTTTGTTTTGATGCTCCAGGCTCTTTCAATTATATGAAATTCACAAAGAGATTATATGTAATAATAGGACAGTTGATTAAGAAAAATCATATATGTCCTATATCTGGGTAAAGCTCTCATTTGCTTCCCAAGGAGCTGGAGGTTTTGCCTCAACTCAAATCTCACCTAACAGAAAGAATCCCCCATCAGTCTCACTCATAAAGGTATTTGTTAAGATCCACATAAAAATAGATGAAAAGTAACCAGATCAAGACAGCCAAAGTTTAAGCAGACCTCTCTGCATTTATGGCATTGTTCTCATCCCTCCTAATTTGTCTTGCTCAATATACCAGGTCTTTCCATGAGTTCAAGGTCACACAGCTGTAAAGTGACAGAGCTGAGCCCAAATCTCAAACTCTCTGACCCCAAGTTCACAGCTGCTTGTCAGAAATACATTGCCACATGATGAACATAAATGCTGTTTTTAATAGAGCCAAAATACCTCTGTTAGAACTAGAGAAATAAACACCGAACAAGCAAATAGGGAGAACCCCAATGCCGTTTTCTATTATTTATGATCCACATCATGGCTGTACTATATTTTGCTTACCCTCCTAGAGAGGAGTGTTAACCATAATTTTGTGGCTAACACCCTTGCCATCAACAACAACAAACGATGTCGTTGAATACTGGAAAGATGAACTAGCCTTTATAAACCCAGCTGAGACCAGTGTTTCTGGGCCATTTAACACCCATTCTTTGGCCATTCCTCTTCTTTGTGGACTCTATTTATTTTCTGTATTATTGTACATCTCAAACCACAGGAAGTAGCAAAACGGAAACTAAATTCCAATAAGAGATGAAGATAGCTCACAAATACACCATGGTCCATGGGAAGCCCTGCCTCTCTCCTCTACTATAGCTAGTAAGAAATCACTGAGAAACCGCCTGCCATGGCAGACCCTCACTTTCAAATAAGGACCATATGAAAGCTTGACCACAAAAAAAGCCCCTTGTTGGCCCCCACTTGTTCCAGGAAATGGCCAACCACAGAAAGCCGTCCATCCCTAAGATTAAATAATCCTTCCTCTTTTGAAATACCCTTAAATGGCTGGGTTGCTCCCTAGCCATCAACCAAGGACTACCAATGGTCCTAAAGATGAATTAGAAAGTCTCCTCTACTTCCTAAAATCGCACCCTATAGAATGATTGCCAGAGACTGCCTCAGTCTTTCCTCTTTTAATTCTATAAAACGTATTCTTCTTTCTGATACCTTTGCAGCTTGCAGAAACAAATAACGGCAGATGGATTAACTTGCCATGAGTTTATGAATAAACAGCCTTTGTTAATTTTGTCTTGGTCTTTGATTTGTTTCTGACAAAATTTATATAGTCAGCTGTACAAATATGCATCCTATTGAGGGGTTTATTACATTATATATATTCCACCATTGCTGTCCATAAGAAGCCATTAAAAGAGAGAAGACATGCACCACAGGGGAGAAGACATTCATCCACAATTATTTTTCCCTCTAATCTAATTGATAATTTTATGTAATACTATTTAAATGTTTGGATGAATTTCAAGGGATCAGCACTTTGGTTAGTTTTCATAAAAGCTTTTCACTGGCCTTGGAGAATGAAAAATGAGGCAAATTAATGTAATTAAACCAATTTCCATTTGGCTACTCCGTGATTTACTTGTATGTAAGCCATTACACCTGATTCCTCTATTGACTCAGGACAGACACTGAATTATTATACTGAAAAATAAGTAATTCTTGCCTTAGCCTTGCTTTACTCTAAGCAATTATATTAAAACAGCTCTCAGCAATTTTATTTATGTTCCATCCCCCATTCACGAGGGGCCATATTAGGGAGGCTTCACTTCTCTCTTTTTTATGTCTAATACTCTTATACTGGCTGTGTCCTATCTCTGTGCTGTGATATTGACTAGCCTCTCTTTAAATTCACATAGATGCTATCTTCAAATGATAAATAGTAGCAGGCTACCCATATAATTGATCTCAAATTCCCCATGACCCCAACAACCTTTAGCTGTGGCATTTTGAAGGACTTTGTACCTCGTTGAAAAATTAAATGCTGATGAAAATTCTGATGGGGGATGTCTCACTCTACCTAAAAAATGTTTCAAATTTCCCAAGGAGTATGAACATTGCCCTCTATAACCATTTTGAAGATACACTTTAAAAAAACTAGACATGAGCTATGAATAGCAGTCCGTGGTAAGAAAGTAATACTCTCTCACTTCGCAGCTTAAACAAATTGTACTTGACCTATACATGCAGCATAATACTACATGTAGTATAAGATGGTGTGTAAAGTTAAGAAAAAATCATTTGTTGCTATCAATACAAACCTGTTGAAGTTGTCTGACTTATGTGTATAATTTACCCCGGAAGGGCCCAAATGTGGCGATAGAAAGGACATATATGGGTTTTGGAGCCAAGGGCAGGTTTGAGTCTGGACTCACTAGATTTGTTGTTTGAAGAAAATAACTTCACAGAGCCTCAGTTCCTTATGTTCCTTATGTGAAACCCTAACTGTACTTCGTACAGTAATTATGATAATAAGAAAAGAACCATTGTGAAACACAGATCCAGCAATACAGAGGCACTCTGTCAACATCAGTTTACTTCTATCAAGATTATTATTTTGCCTAAACTGCTGCTGTGTATCTTTTGAAGCTCATTCTCTATGTCCCTGAGGGTATGGTCATGGTGATCTATAAACCCCTATGGCCAGGTACATAAAATCTAGAACAATAGCCTTTATTGAAGCTACAAAATTTATTCAGTGATACACACACACACACACACACACACACACAGAGTCACTGGGACTCACAGAAAACAAGCTGTCATCATAGAAGACTGATAGACAATTTGCTTTGGGGAATTAGGGATGGCAAATTGTAAAATCTGCACTATGACAGGGATTAGCAGTTTTCTTATAAGGGCCAGATAGTAATAGCCTTTCTGGCACATGTCTCTGACACAACGGCCCAATTATGCCACTGTAGCATAAAAGCAGCCATAGGTAATGCACAAGCAAGTAAGTGTGGCTATGTTCCAACCAAACCTGATTTACAAAAACAATCAACTATATAACTAATATGTATCAATTTTTTAAAAAACAGTCAGCAGGCCAGGTTTGGTGCATGGACCATAATTTGCTGACCCCTAATCTAAAGGAAAACAATTTGCCTGGACTCAACGTCTCATACTCCCTCCTTCCTGCTGCATTTCAGCTGACCCTGGTGTTTAAAGCACCTTATGGCCCAAACAACTTCCCAGGACATCAGGTTTAGAATATTCGTAAATTATATTACAGCAAAGCAAAGAAGTTCTCACTGGCCTTAAAGTAATAATTTTTCATTTACATATCATAATAACATTTGTCAGTATGACAATGGAAAAACAGAGAATAAAGATCTCTTTCCATAAATTTTGGCATTCTGCTATAATTTGTAACACTAGTAACTAGCAAAATATTTTCTTTATTTTTCTTTTCAGATCACACCAGCATTAAATCCTTAGTCAAAACCTAAGGTGACTGAAACAAAAATATTGTCTTAAAAAGTTTCAGGATATGAACATAAAATTTCCTCTTCCTATCTTGTTCTTCTCTTGAAGTTTGATGAAAATTTTGATTCTAATTGTTTTGCTCTTGGCAATGAAATAAAAGGAACATTTTCATTCTGCTACCTCCAACGTCAAAGTTAAGTTTTATATGCAGTTAAAACCATTCCATTGGGCCAGGCACGGTGGCTCACGCCTGTAATCCCAGCACTTTGGGAGGCCAAGGCGGGTGCATCACGAAGTCAGGAGATCAAGACCATCCTGGCTAACACGATGAAACCCTGTCTCTACCAAAAAATACAAAAAATTAGCCTGGCGTGGTGGCACGCGCCTGTAGTCCCAGCTATTCCAGAGGCTGAGGCAGGAGAATCACTTGAATCAGGGAGGGGGAGGTTACAGTGAGCCAAGATCACTCCACTGCACTCCAGCCTGGGCAACAGAGGAAGACTTCATCTCAAAAAAAAAAAAAAAAAAAAAAAAATCCATTAAGACTCAATAGTCTACTTGTTATTTATTCTTTTTTCTCTTCTATTCAAGATTTTTTCTATCTGCCTTTCAAATCAGAAGCTCTTTATCTTAAAGTCACACTGAGTTTTATCTTCAGTTAGAACCTATTTTAGGGTAAAAGTTGATAAAGGATTAATGAATTATTATGAAAGGAAATGAAAGCTTCTAGGATCAACAATGATGAAGTAAGAAGTTCCCACGTGTAACTGGGTACATCAAGTTTTCCGTCTAAATTAATCCAACAACAGAAGCCAATAGGTGATAGTTGCTGGTGGTGGGTGAAGATTCCAGTCTCAGACTAAGCCAAATTTTATCTTTTAGCCGCTATACTGATGACCTGAAAAGACTTCTACCAACACCACCTACCCCACAAGTAAAGGTAACATTTAGTAAATGAAAGTACTAGTGCTTTTAGTATCCTGCAAAAACAAAATCTTCTTATTCTAAAATAGTTCATGTGCCCAAATAGAAAGTAAAAACTTTGTTTAATGTCACTAGGTTCGATGCTTGAAAATCGAGAGGCTGAAAAAAACAAAGATACAGAATACTCTTTCCTTTCTTTCCAAAACATTTGCAATTTTCCTTTCCTTAGGAATATTCACTCCAATTACTGAGAACAAAACAGATCTGGTCAGGTGTTAGGGTATGACACAGCCCCTGCCTACAAGGGATGAGGGCAAGGTACCTGTCATACATGGAATTTACAGAGTTTCCTGATTCATTCAATTTATTTATTCATCCAATAGGCATTTGCTAAGTGCCTATTGCATTTTGAAAAATGGAGAATGGAGAGACGAGCCCTTCAGAAGCTCACGGGTATGAAAACACAAACTGCAACAGTTTGATGGTACTCCTGCTTCAACTCATTCCTCAAATTCACTCTTCCCACAGCCTGAGCTACTTTTGTAAAAAACATAAATCAGGTCATATCCCTCTCTTCCTTAAAACCCTCCTTTGCTTTCCCATCACATTTAGAATAAAATTCATTTTTTCCTTCTGGTTCTTGTATGACCTGTCCCATCTTTCCTATCACCTTGCCTGTCCCCTGTTCTACTCTAACAATGCCAAATTTCTATCTGTTCTTTGAATGTTTCAAGCTCCTTGTTGCATTGGGGCATTTGTTGTTGCCCCCTGACTAATCTTTTTTTCTCTTAAACAGACAAAGTCTCACCCAGGCTGCAGTGCAATGGTGTGATCATGGTTCACTGTAACACTGAACTCCTCGGCTCAAGTGATCTTCCCACCTCAGTCTTCTGAGTATCTGAGACTACAAATATGGGCCACCACAACTGGCTAATGTTTAAAAATTTTTCTGTAGAGGTGGGGCCTCATTAGTTGCTCAGGCTGATCTCAAACTTGGGGCCTCAAGTGATCCTCCCAACTTAGCCTCCCAAAGTACTGGTATTATAGATGTGAGACACTGTGCCCAGCCTAAAATAAGATTTGACCAAAGCTACTCCCTTTTGTGTCTCAACTCAAAAGTCACCTCTATCTTTTACATCATCCTGAAAGTATGGAGTTCATTTATTCGCTTTTTATTTGTCACCTATTTCTTCCAGTAGCATGTGGGTTCCATGAGAGTGTGGATCTTCTTCCATGACAGTGTGGTTCACTGTACCCCCCAATACTCAGAATAATGTTGAACGTATTACAGGTACTCAACATTTAGATGAACAACTAAACATATAAACCCAGAAATAATAGTTAACGTTTGTTTATTTTTAGGTGCTAGATACTGTTTTAAATATATTGTATAAATTATCACCTTTAATTCCTATACCATAAAAGATAAGTGTGTCTTACCCCCATTGTATAACTGAGGAAACTACATATTATGTGGTCAAATTCTAGTCCAGGGTCACTCTGCTAACAAATGGCAAAGCTAGGATTCAATACCAGGTCATCTAATTCTGGAGGATGGGCGCTTAACCATTATCACACTGAAAAAAGAAAAAAGAAAATCCTGGATAGTGTATTGTTAACGTCTATGCACAGCTTGCAATTAAGCTCTCCCAACTATAGTACTGTGAGAGGGAGTAGATGGCACTGTGGTTGTGCCATCAAGACAAAGGGAACTAAACACAGTAAGACGATTGGCAATTCCACTACTGGTAAACCACAGACTAACAAATGGCACTCATCTGGAAATGCTCCTGGTGCCTCTATTCTCTTGGCATTCCCCTAGAGTTAACCTTGCAAACCACCATTTCACCCAGGGCCAGAGAAGTCCTTGATCATAATGCGGGGAGCAAGACTCTCATCTCTGACCTACTGAGCCAAGAGTCAACTTCATAAATCAATAAATCAAGCAATCACTGTAAGAGTTAACATCTATTGGACAAAATTTTGGAAAGTAAACATTATCTTAGCCAGCAATCATATGCAGTAGGTGCTATTATCATCACTCCATTATTAGATAAAGAAATTGCTGGTTGAATGGCATAGTGGTCTATTTTACAGCAATTAAACAGCCAGAAAAACTAGAAAATGGAGATGATGAATACATAAACTATCTTTGACACTAACATTGATACACACATACTCAGGACCTCAGAGTTCAGGAGAAGCTCAGGACACAGCACCATTATTAGCTGAAACTGCAATCGTGAACACACAAGGGAAACAAAGCATCTCTTACTTAAGATATTTCAATGTCATCTGCCTGAAAATCACCATAACAACAATACAAACCTGCAGTAACTACAATGAGAATGCCCATTGTAGTCATCCACAACAGCTCCCTGGGGAAGTGCCAAGTGCAGCCTACACCATCATGATCATGTCCCTGCCAAGTCATTTCTATTTTATATGGCTCCTTGAATATTTTTTCAATGAAATTCCAAAATACGATTACAAAAATGGTACTAATGTATGACATATAAATTAACACTTTTATCAAAATAGTGCATTTTCATTTTGTCATTGGCAAAACAATAATAAAAGTATTTAATGTGTTTTAATTTATATGATACTACAAGCAGTGAGGGACGGTAATAGGACCCAAGTGTAAAGTTGAATGATAGATGCATAATTTCGATACTCTTAGAATATCTCTGTAATTCAGGTATAAGCTCACAGGGAGATATATATACTCTAAGCTAAGATACAGCCCAGATATAGTTTATTTTTTAAACTTCAGTGTCTTCCCAGTGGCTGACAAGATGTTATTTTCGTATTCAAGATCTGTATGAATGGTCCTTCCCCTCACTCTGTGATAGGGCTTGAATCGTATCACAATTCATACTGTAACTGCCAACAAGAAGTGTTCTGAGGAGCAGTGTGCAACCTGTTAACACTGGCACCATAAGGAATACAACTAGCAATGTGACCTCGAGCAAGTCACTTTTTTCTCCAAGCCTCCTTTTCTTCTGTAAGGCTCTTATAAGAGGAAATTCAGCAGTAAAGTTTGCGAAAATTAGTCCTTGACTGGGCAAAATACCCCATACTCTCTGACCTCAGACCATTTGATGCCATATGAGTAACACACACCCAGCAATCTGCTACAGGCTATCTTTTGTCTACCACACTTCTGATCATTTTCCTTCAATGCCCCCATGGTTGACACTTTTGATATTTTTTTACCTACCAATGGTCCCATAAAAACACATACTGACTTAACTCTTACGTATGGACTTGCTCCTTTCTCTCTACTTCAGCCAAGAGCTGGCCACATGCCCACTCCTGTTGGCTAGCCTGGGGACTCAGAGACCTCTATCTGAATATTCATTCTTCAAGTCCCAGGCTCTAGCTGACCAACACAGTGTATCCACTGTACTCTGCATTCTCACTAATCCAATTTCCTGAGCCACTTTTCTACTAAAAGTCATGCCATAAGAAAAATAAAGAGTAGCAAATAGTAACAATAATTTAATTTCTACCTAGCACTATGCTATATGTTTTCACACCTTAAATAATGATTTTTAAATGCAGGCATTGGGTAGGGTAAAGCATTTCAGTTGAAGAAGATAAGAGAACAAAGAAGATTAAGACATAGAGTGAGAAAATAGAGCTCGTCTAGGGAAACTTTTTTTTTTTTTTTTGAGAGTATCATATACATAAATGGAATAGACAGAGATAAGTCTAAGAAAAAAAAAAATAGCATAGGAACCAGATCCTAGAGGCTTTCAAATGCTAGAGTAAGATCTGGCCTTTGTTGGGCAGAGAAGACTTTGAAGTTTAAAGCATGAACTTCCTGGATTTGGGCTGTGTTTTAGAGAGACGAATTTAACAGTATAGAGAGGATGGATTGGAGAGAAAGAACTAACGGTGCTTGCTTTTATGCAGATCTTTATGGGAAAATTGTCATATAATGACACAGTCTCTCTCTGCATCTTTGATTACTATGATTAACTGATAAGAAACTAGCAGGTATTCTGCAGTTGCTGAGAACTATATGTAAATATGCTATTTCCATAGAATCACCTTGGTGCTTTTCTAAATTAATCTGTACTTTCAGAGAAAATGATTTTTTGCTATAGTGCATCCCCATCAACAGCATCATAAAATAGTATGTATAAAATCCTGTTCACCTCAATGGAGCCCTCCAGGAGTTCAGGATGCAGCCCCAATAAGCGTGTCCTAATTCAGCTGCCTAAACCAAGACTCCCTTTGCTGCTGAGTGCCAGGAAAAGAAATGATCACCATTGTAAAGAATTCAGCTGTAATTTTCAAGGTCCCCAGAGGCAATACAGGTGAAGTATTAAGCTACAATAGTTCAAGTTGCTGTTAGGAAGAAAATGGTACATTTTTATGAGAGAGTATTGCCTAGTGTTTCAGAGTATAGGCTCTAAAGCCAATTGGCCTGGGTCTAAATCTCATTTCCCCCATCTGGTATCTGAGTAACCTTGAATAAATTATTTAACTTCTTTAAGGTCTATAGTAGTACCTGTCTCATAAGATCATTTGAAAAATAAATGAGATAACCTACATAAGTCACCGAACACACGGTTAGTACTCATATGATTTAATTTATATTTTTTACGAAGATCACTCTGGCTGCACTAGATTGGATGAGTAGAAATGAGAGATATGGAGAGCAGAAAGGAGGCTATTTAACTAGTTCACAAAAGAGATCATAGTAGTTTGAACATGGGTAAAATTATGTGGATTTGAGATACATTTTCCAGACAAACTAGACAAAACTTGCTAGATAAAGTCAAGAATGATTCTCATGCTTCCAGCATTCAAATTGGAGGGACGGTGCTATAATAAGCTGAGATGGTAAAGACTGCCAGAGATATATTTAGAGTAGAAAGTTAGAAGTTGAGTTTAAGACACACTATTTTATGAGCTGAAATAGTAATTGGGCATTTGGATAAAAATTCAAACCTCAAATAAAAGATATGGGCTGGAGATGTTGATCTGTGATCACCTTTGTTTATAGAGGGGAAAAAAAGGAAAAGAGAAACCAGGTTTGAAGCTTAGAAAACTTCAATGGTTTTGGTTTAGGTAGAACAGGAACCTGCAAAGATGATCAAAAAAGGTAACTAGAAAGGTAGCGAGGGAAAGGAAACAATAGAATTTGTTATCACAGAAAAGAGAAGAAAGTGTCTCAAGAAGAGGGTTGGTGATTGACTAAGGTCAAATGCTACTAAGTCATCAAATAAGGTGACAGCAGTGATATGTCTGCTGGAGCTGTCAACATGTAAGTCAGAGAAGAGTGATAAGGCTGGAAATGGAATTGGAACAGTTTATGGAGTGGATGTGGATAAAGAATTGACAACAATCTATAGAGCCAATTCTAAGAAATTGCCTTGAAAGGGCATATGGATGGGAGGAGGATGTGGACAAAGAAGGACATTTTGTAAGATGAAAGATAACAATGAGAGTATGCTGATGTAAATAATTAGGAAAGAGGGTGAAACTGATGACACAGAAGAAGAGGTGACAACCAAAGGTGTGAGGTCCCTGAAAAGCAGAGGGGAGGTTGGATACAGATCATAGGAAAGGGCTGGCCTTTGATGAGAGGAGCACCTGTTTCAGGAGGAGACAGGAGCAGTTGGGTACTGATATGGTGGAACTGGGAGTCAGATGAGTTAGTTTTATCCTGGAGATTTCTGTTTTTCTCAGTGACATATGAAGTAAGGTCATAAACTAAGAATGTAAGTGACATTAAAAAGGGAAGGTCGGGCGCGGTGGCTCACGCCTGTAATCCCAGCACTTTGGGAGGCCGAGGCGGGCGGATCACAAGCTCAGTAGATCGAGACCACGGTGAAACCCCGTCTCTACTGAAAATACAAAAAATTAGCCGGGGCGCGGTGGCGGGCGCCTGTAGTCCCAGCTACTCAGGAGGCTGAGGCAGGAGAATGGCGGGAACCCGGGAGGCGGAGCTTGCAGTGAGCCGAGGTGGCGCCACTGCACTCCAGTCTGGGCGACAGAGCGAGACTTCGTCTCAAAAAAATAAAAATAAAAAAAAAAAATAAATAAATAAAAAGGGAATAGGTTAAAAGTTTGAGGACTAAGAGAAAGAAAGCAAGCTTACTAGTGAAACATGAGTTATTGCTGAGTCATGTTTACTTCCTAAGTGCAAGTGATCATAAATGTAAAATGCAATCAATCCACCTGATTGCATTCCTGTCTCTGGTAGTGTTCTGTTACCTGTGAACAAATGTGGAGAAGGTGGAAATTGGGTTAATACAAGGCTGGGATGAGTACAATATGAAAGAGAAGGGTAAGGGCATTGGGAAATATTTTCAAGAAAATGATTAAAATCATGGGCCATGAAATTTAACCAAGAAGCAAAGGAAAGACATAAGAAGATCTAAAAATCATGAGAAAAGGTAAAAACAATAGATTAAAGGTTTCAATGAGCTGAAATAATTTTTGCTATGGGAACAGTTGAGCAAGAAAAGTGTAGGCATAGAACTTTCTTCTTAAAGAATGAAATGTTTGAAGGTTTCAGAAATGTTGTCATTTCTGACGATGACAAAATCTTGGCTGTGGCCAAGGAAGTAATATTGTTTAACCCATAAGAAAGAGTGGTTGGATAGCTAACGTCAAGGGGATTTAAGAAGTTCATAAAACAGAGATGTCAACACTGGATTGTCTCACCCAAGTAGATATTTAAGTAATCAAGAATAATGACAGGAATCGGCATGAAGAGAAATACAGTGACCCAGAATCTTCGTGGATAAAGTAGAATAGTATCAGATGCAGGAACAGAAATAGGGTGCTATAGTCAGAGAGTATAGATCTCAACGACAAAAGAGATTTTTATAAGAAAGAGAAAATGGTCTAAAACCATCACTGAAAATGATAAAGAGGTCAGGTGCACTGGCTCATTCCTGTAATCCCAGCACTTTGGGAGGCCAAGGGCAGAATTGCTTGAGCCCAGGAGTTGAAGATCAACCTGGGCAACATAGTGAGACCCCATCTTAACAAAAAATTTTAAAAAGTTATCTGGGTGTGGTAGCATGTGCCTGTGATCTTAGCTACTAGCGGGGCTAAAATGAGAGGATCACTCAAGCCTGGGAGGTTAAGGCTGCTGTTTGCCATGATGGTGACACTGCACTCCAGCTTGGGTGACCCTGTCCCTGTCTCAAAGCAAGAAAAGAAACAAAAGGAAAGAAAAGAAAAGAAAAAAAAAAAAAAAAAAGGAAAGAACGGAAAATCATCAATAACACTTACCCTCATGGACATGAGGTATATGGTATGTCTGACATAAACAGACTCACTTTGAAAGAGCTGCAGAGAAAGCAGATTCCACAAGGGACAGGTAGCTTTCTCTCAAGGCAAAAATAATGCTTAAATGTTGAAACATTAGGAGGAAGAATTGTATAGCAGTTAAGAATGTAAACATTGGAATTAGACAAATTTGGCTTTCATTGTGTTACCAAATGCCACTGAGCTTTGGTTTCTCATTTTTAATATGGTGGCAATAACAACAGTACCTATTTTTCTGCCAAAAAAAAGGGAAATCGACAAAGCCCAAAAGCAAAAAACAGATAAATAAAAAATAGGCAATTCTTATGGGAGGAAAAAAGACTAATTTTCTTAACAAATAAAGAGTCCATATAAATCAATAAGACAAATTTAAAAGCCCAACAGAAAAAGAGATAGTAAAAAAGCAGACTAAACAGGAAAAGAAATACAAGAAACTTTCAGGCACATGAAAAGATGTTCAAGGCTGGGCATGGTGGCTCACGCCTGTAATCTCAGCACTTTGAGAGGCTGAGGCAGGAGGATTGCTTGAACCCAAGAGTTTGAGACCAGCCTGGGTAACACGGCAAAATCCTGATCTGTAATTAAAATACAAAAATTAGCCAGTGGTGGTTGCACATGCCTGTGATTCCAGCTACTCAAGAGGCTATGGTGAGAGGATCGCTTGAGCCAGGAGGTGGAGGTTGTAGTGAGCTGAGATCATGCCACTGCACTCCAGCCTGGGTGACAGAGCAAGATCCTGTTTTAAAAAAAAAAAAAATGCTCAAAGAAGAACAAGTTAAAATAATAAGGTACCATTTTATCTCCGTGTGTGTGTCTCTGCGTGTGTATGTATGTGTGTAATATATACCAGATTGGCAAAGATCATATAATCCAACACTACTTTGTTGGCGAGAATGTGAAGAAAGATGTACTATCATATGTTCCTATTAGAAATGTAAATTGTTACAAATTCTTTGGAAGACAAGTTAGAAATATCTACCGAAATTTAAAATGTACATACCTTTGATATAGTAATCCACTTACAAGATTTCTTTTCTACGATAAACATATGCATGCACCATGTGCTGTGCACAAAGAGATAGGTACAAGTTTATTTATTGAAATGTTCTTTTTAGAAGTAAACCTGGAAAAAAAACTAAAATATTCACCAATAGTGGTCTGTTTAAATAAATCATGCCACAGTCACACAAAGAATACAATATAGGTATAGAAAAATATAATATGATTCTATATGTTGCTCACATGAGACTGTATCCAACACATTAAGTGAAAAAGGGGGTATTTAACAATATATAATATGCCTCTAGTTTATAAATAAAAAGGGTCATATGCATAAATATATATGTACATATTTTCCATATATTCAGGCCAGATCATGAAAAGGACATCCAAGAAACAAGAAGATTATTTCTACAGAGGGCTGTTGGGGATCTGAGATAGCAAGAGGTATATTAATACATTTCATTCAATAATCTCTTTTACTAATTAAATTTTTATGATGGGCTGCATTGCTTTTTAAAAATAAAGCTATTACATTTAATCGAAATGAAAAAATAAGACATAGACAAATACTCACTTTAAAGGTATAGGAATATAACGAGGATTCATTGAGGCAATACTTGCAAACACTTAGCACAGTGCCTAGGACATTAAAAGCCCTTAATAAAAATATTTACTGCCATTATGATTATCATTACTACCTTGTTTTAAAGTAGTAATGAATCAGACATCAGTATGTTCAAAACCAAGGTCATCGTTTTCTCTGTCAATCCTCTATTCCCCTCCTCATCCAGAAATCACTTTCAAAAAGTGCCACCCACATCACTAATAAACTTTATTATCTTCTACTGTAAGTGGTATTCATAGCACTTTAGCAACTGACAACTGCCCCTTTCACTTTTCCTCACCTTTATTTCCAGTAACTTAACTTCTGTTCTAGTCAGTGCTATAGACTACACTTCCTAGAATGACAAAAGTATGCAAAGATATGAATTTATTTCAAGATATAGTTTTGGCCATGTAGAAGAAGCTTGGCATATAGAGCTGTGTTTATTTCCACCTGTTCTAGTAATTCTAAATAATTTCTTAATCATGTTTTATTTTTTCTTTGAACAATTTGTTATTTAGGCTTACTTTACTATTCGTTTCTGAGTAGTTGTGGTTTCTTGGTTTGTGGAAACTTTTGTCATTCTTTCAGAGTTTTACTGTGTATAGCCGAATAATTCCTGATTTACAAACATGACTAGTGTTTTCTATTATCATTGTTGGTAATATTCCATGAACATCTGGAAAAATAGGAATATTCTCTAGACGGTACAAATTTTAAGATATATGTGGTAATTCACCTTTATGAATTATTTAATCCTTAGACTTGTATTTATTTTCTCTGTCACTTGTTACAAACTGAGAACAGTGCATTAAAATCTGCCACTGCAAGTCTGTTTCTGCCAATCTTCCTTGCTTGTCTAAGATATTTGCTTTATGCGCTTTCATGTTTTATTAGTAAACACAGATTCATATCTATGTCTGTATGATGTTTACCTTTCATCAATATTGTCTATTCACAATTCTTTTAACGTTTTTTCCCTTGAATTCTATTTTTATAGATATTAATATTATCTCCCTTGCATTCTTTCTGTTCAGAATTGCTTTACGTTTGCCCAATTCTGGGATTTTGTTGTTGTTGTTGTTGTTATCAGTCTTATAACTTAATGTTGTTGATTTTTAAAATACAAATGCATAGTTTTTGCCTTATAAGTGGGAAGCTAAACCATTTATATTTAATATACCATATAGTTAATATTTTATATTTGACAATTCTATATTGTAGGCTGCCCTGCTATTTTTTAAAAATCTATACGTTTTAAGAGGACTACAGTTAGTTTGCTTGTACCTGATGTGGTGATTTGGAAAACTAATCTATCTTTAATTCTACTAGAATTTACTTTTAAGATTTTCAACACCTAAATCTTATCTTCCTCCCCACTTTCTCTCATATATATGAGATAATATATACATACACACACACATGCAGTATGTATGTATATGTGTATCTCTGTATGTTGGTATGTGAGGATATAGAGACATATAGATAGTTGTAGAGCAATATATCACTTTAGACTCACATGTGAAATATGAAATTAAATATGCATTCATTTTCCCTTGCGGTTACACCATGACCGCCTATTTCCTATGGGACATTTTTCTCTTTAGATTTGTATTTTCTTTTTACAGATTTTTTTACAGAATTTTACAGATTATTTTCAGATTTGTGTTCTGCCTTAGCTGTTAATTTATGTAAAACAATTATTTTAATTCTCTTCTATGAGCAACTGGCTTTAATGTTCTTTTCTGTGTCTTTAATGAAGTGATTATTCTTGGGGTCTTTATTTTAAATTACCCGCTGGTATGTGGAGTGCCTTATTCAATGTGTTTTTTTAACTCTTACACTTTCTATCATCATTATATAGAAGGAAAAATTTGGCTGGATAAGTATTTATTGAATCACATAATTTTCTCCATCAAAATGTCGTAGCATTTATCTTTTATCTTTTGATTTCTTTTGCAGAGGAAAGCTCTGGGATGCACCAGATTTTTTCTTTAAGGTTATACTTTTCATTCTTATTTCCTCCTCTACAGAATTTTGTATCCTTGAAAAAAATTGTTCATCTTTGAAAAAATCGTAAGGACGTAGGTGTAACACTCTATTATTGTTACCTAGAGTCTTGTGTTCTACAGATGAATGTATGTTTCTGCTTTATAAAATATTATGATATAATTTACTAATCTGTATTTTGGTATGTTTCATTGGAGAAGCACTGCTGTGGTTGTATCTTACCTGCTACCTTCAGACTCATCTTTTTTTGTCTTTCTTTCCCTTTGCTTCCGGGACAATTCAAAATTAAGACATCTTCTTAATTTTGAATCATCCACCATTAGTTCTACTTTGTAATACGTTATTTATCTATGTTACAGTATGGGAATTTTAATTCTGCTTTTTTTTTTTTTTTTCCCCTGAGACAGAGTTTCACTCTGTCACCCAGGCTGCAGTGCGGTGATGCAATCTTGGCTCACTGCAACTTCCACCTCCCAGGTTCAAGCGATTCTTGTGCTTCAGCCTCCCGAGTAGCTGGGAGTACAGGAACGTGCCACCACACCAGGGTAATTTTTGTATTTTTAGTAGAGACAGGGGTTTCACCATGTTGGCCAGGATGGTCTCAAACTCCTGACCTCAAGTGATCCACCTGCCTCACCCTCCCAAAATGCTGTGATTATAGGCATGAGCCACCATTCCTGGCCCTAATTCTGCTCTTGAATTTTCAATATTCTTGCAGTGGTTTCTTCCTCTCAGTCAAGATGACTATCATCTCAGATTATTGACTTTTTATAGCTTATTGGCTTTTTATAGCATTCTGATATCTCCTTGTGATCATATATCTTTATTTCCTATCATAATGAGATAGCATCTTAAATTGGCTTTTGTTGCCTGTAAAGCATCATTTACAAGAGTATGCATTTCCTCTATGTCTTTAGAATAATATTGTCATGTTACTCAGGTGAATTTTAAAATTAGCTCATTTATTTTCCTTTTTATGCATCTTTAAAGGAACAGAGAGCAACTGGGTGTGAATGACCCTTTTTATCACCACTTTTATTCCCTTGCATGCTATTATTTGCCCTTTCCATATTTAAAATTGGAAGGTGGGTTGACGTGTGTCTTAGCTCATTGTATTGCTATAAAGAAATACCTGAGGCTGGGTAATTTATAAAGAAAAGAGGTTTATTTGGCTCTTAGTTCCGCAGGCTATGCAGAAGTATAGGCTGACATCTGCAGCTGGTGAGGATCTCATGGCAGAAGGGGAAGGGGAGTCAGCGTGTACAGACATCACACAGTAAGAGAGAAAGCAGCAAGCACAGAGAGAGAAAGATGGGGAAGTGCCAGGCTCTTTCTAACAACCAACTCTTATGGAAACTAATAAAGCAAGAATTCACTCATTACCAAGAGGACAGCACCAAGGCATTTATGGGAGCTCTGCCCCCTTTTCCCAAACACCTCCAATTAGGCCCTACCTCCAACATAGGGGATCAAATTTCAACATGAGTTTTCAGGGCACAAGCATCCAAATTATAGCAACATGAATAAACTTTTGCCCAGTCATCAAATATAACTCTGCTGGCCAGAGATAGCATCTTTTCTTACCTCCACTGCCTGGTTCTGAGAGTCTGAGAAGGACTTTTGTCCTAGGAAACTGAGTTTAAAGTCCTTCTTTAGCCAAATTCAGCCAATGAAAAGCCATAATTCCTAACACATGTACTATTTCCAGGTCACTTTCTCCATCAGCCCTGCCTCCACCACTGTGTGTGAAATAACCACAGATCCCAACAACGTCCCAAACCTTGTTTATAGTTACAGGCTCTAGTGGACGAAAGGGAGGGGCCGATGACGAGCAGCTGAGGGGAAAACCTGACTCTGTCCACCTTAGAATGTGTTATCCGTGTTACAAAGGATCAGCCCCATTTCTGGTTGATGTGGAATCTCGTCCATGGTAAACACTGAAGGGGTTGGCTTGAGCCTGCTTCCAATCCTTTTCTATTAACTGTGCCAATCACATACAGAGAATAAAAGACCATTTCCACAGCTGAGTTTCTCAATCCAGCTCAGTAAAACTTCCCTCAGGCTCTGGAGAACTGTTTTAGTCATCCTTAGTTAACAGTTAAAGAGTCCAGTTATGTATGTGTTTATAAAAATTTACTCAGAATCAATAAAATTCTAAGATATTCATAATTAGAGGTTCTAATAGATTCCAACACTTATTCCTACTGTTCTAGGACCAGGCTTATCTCCTGACCATGCTCAATAACTATACTTCTTCTGAACTCTGTACCCCATGACCCATTATAGAAAAATAAAAGATAAGGAGAACACTGCTGGTAATTTACATTCTTATGAATTCAAGAGTAAAGTGAGTTGGAAACACTGTAAAGCTGAGATCTTGTCAAAGACTGATCTTAGGCCAGGTTTGGTGGCTCACACCTGTAATCCCAGCACTGTGGGAGGTAAAGGTGGGAGGATCACTTGAGCATAGGTGTTTGAGACAAGCCTGAGCAAACATAATAGAACCCCGTCTCTGCAAAAACACAATTAAAAATTATCCAGGCTGAGGTGGGAGAATCACTTGAGCTCAGGAGATCAAGGCGGTAATGAGCCATTATTATACCATTGTAGGGTATCACTGCACTCCAGCCTGGGTGACAGAGTGAGACCCTGTCTCAAAAAACAAACAAACAAACAAACAAATAAACAAAGACTGATCTGAGAATGAGCCACACACAGTTACCTCAAGCATGAAGCTCCTGCCTCTTGCTTGTGATATTATAGTAAAAACAGGCATGTGTTAATAAAGAGTATTCAGAGTGTGGCAATACATGTACTTCTTATCAACCCACCTTTAAGGAAGATACACAGAGGTATGAGGAAGGGTCTGAGCAACAAACAATGGATAGATCACAACAGAGATTATCTTTAATTGCAGATTTTAAAGGTACTAAATTCTGGTATTCAGAAGTTTCTTGGGTAGAGTATACTGATCCTGCTGAATTTGGCTATGTTGAATTTAATAAATAATCTGAAAGTCTAAATATTTTATACCTCATGCCATCTCCCTAATCTCTGAATAAAAATGAGCCCTACATAGGAAAGAGGGAAGTGAGCCCACAGGTGTCACTATCCATCCAGTCGGTCAAATGAAACTGACATAATCCTAGACTATTGAATTAGTTCTCTACCTATGCAAAATTAATTTTTAAAATCTGTTAATTCGACCTCAGAGAATTCTCTGAATTTCTCCTACATCTTAGCCTCACACATCCGTACAGACTTTATTCATTGACACTACCGAAAATCAGATTTCTTTGTTTCCCATTGGGAGTATATAAGAGCCTCCTGCTGGTCTTTCTCCAGGGGTTCTCAAGCTTGACTGCACATCAGAATCATCTGGAAAGCTTTTTTAAAAAAGTTGCTGTATGGATGCACTTTGTGGTATGTAAATTATATCTAAGTAAGTCTGCTTTAAAAAAAAAACACATGTAAATTCCACCCAAGGCTAATTAAACCAGTATCTCTGGAGGACTGACCCTAGCATTATAATTTTTCAAAACATCACAAATGATTCTAGAGAGCAGTTAGAGTTATGAATCACTACTCTAGTCTCATACATCAGCAGCTTCCAAATCTAGTTTGCCAGAATTGCCTGTGAAGTTCTTTGAAATGTAGAAACCTATATATTATATATAATGCAATTTCTACAACCTCTGTGCACCAGAGCCCCCAACTTCTGATTCATTAGATCTGAGTTACTGTTTAAAAAAAATTTTAATGAAATGCAACAAATGCCACTTAGATGATTCTGATGATTATCAAGCTGGGTACCACTGCATTACAACAGGCTGTCCACCTAAGAATGCTGCTGCTTCTCATATGTTAAAGTGTGTACAAATGACCCAGGAGTCTTGTTAATATGCAGAATCTGATTCAGTAGGTCTGGGAGGGTCCTCAGATTATGTATTTTTAATAGAATCCCAGTTTATGCTGATGTTACCGGTCCCAGAACCACACCTTGAGTCGCAAGAATCTTACTCTCTTAGAAATGTAATTTGATACAAAAATTCATCCTTAACTAATAAGGCTTAAAGATTCTGACTTTTCCAGCCTTCCTCTAGTTCTCCAGTATATAATTTCAATTTTTAAAAAATGTCTGACAACTTTACATTCAACACCTATTGGAATGAGGTAGTTTCCTATATTCTTTAGCTTAAATCTTTTTTTCCTTTGCCTAAAAGAAGCCTCTTTAAAACTACCTCCATTCTCTTTGTACATTTCTAAACAGGCAATTGAAAAAATTTATTCATTTGGGATTTATAGCACTCAAATTAATTGGCTAAATCTAGCAACCAAAGTAATGTTTAGAAATATATTACTAAAATGTAAAGTAATGAAACAACTGAACTACTTTTAATGTTTTCATTTTACTTCCCTGAAATCTCATTGCAAATGCTGCTTCATCCAGGAAGCCTTCCCTGACTGTGCTTGTTCATAATAACATTTCGTTCTGTGAGCTTGTATTATCTTCAGGCCCCACCAAGCAGTCTTTGATTACATACAGCTGTGATGCCATACATAGGCTTTAAGCATCAAGGTCTTGCCCTATCCGTGAAGACATCTAGATTCAAAGGTCTGGCATTTCCTTGGCTCAACATTAAACCATTACACAAGGACTCAACTTGAAAATCAACTCATCCATTAGGTAAGTTGTACTTGCTGACATCCATATATATCCAACCGAAATCATCAGACCACAATGGACCCAAAATTGGTGTATACCTGTATTTTTCTTTCTTCCATTCAGCAAACTGACCCAAGCCATCCCGGAAAGTGTACCCTCTGATTTTTTCTTTAAAATCTCCAGGCACTGAGACTCTAGATGAATCCCAAGTAATCTACTCAAAGATGACCACGATGGTTACCAAAGATTATTTACAAAATGCAAGAGCTGATGAAAGTTTGTCATCTGCCTCCAAGGTAATCAGATCAAACAGACTCAACATAATTTCCAGGTTTTGAGAGGCTCTATTCCAAGACATCTTCTACCAAATTGACAATGAGATACCTACAATGTCAGCAACTGAGAAAAAGGAGAGAGGTAGTCTAGAAGGAGGGAGTTCAGGGAGTTTGCTATTATAAACGATGGGTAAATGAAGGAAGAAAGAGCAAGCCAGATTAAAAGGTCAGGGACATATTTCTGGGTGTTGTGTGTTCGAGCAGGAAGCAGAACACATGTTAATGAAATGTGGGCTACAGCTGTATTGCTGACTAAAATGTACACATATGGCTAATGGCACATATTCTGAATAATCAACTGAAAAAGAAATGTTTTGCTTCGGAGACAACAAAATTAGGGCATGTTATTCCTTACTGATATTGCCTGAGGCAGCCAAGCCTCATTATAGCTTTGAAGCATACGTTCTTCACTTCTTTTTCAGTTCCTCTTTACTGATTTCTCTGGCATGAACAGTAGCTTTGTTTCTCTGTATAAATCTTCTCCAAGCTTTATATGCTGGGTTTTGTTACAACTTAACCACCTATCTTTAGTCTGTCATGTTTTATTTTTTCCCATCCCTATAAAGAATTGTTACTGTGCTATATTCCTCACAGAAAATGCCAAGAACTTGAAACATGAAGAATGCTCTTACACAATGAACTATTGATGCTTAAAATGAAAATGGAATTCAAGTCAGAGTTCTGCAGCTGGGGAGAAAAAACAACTTACCTGAGAATTATAAATAAAACCCAGAAATCACCTTATACAGGACAATAATAGTGACAGAACTGTGTGGTATGTAGTTTCCATATTTCAACTTGGATTGTTCCTTCCTTCAAATAATAATAGAGTAATTTATAAGCACTTAGCAATTCTATTTCAGGCCATTGCGCTTGTGCTTAATAATACTCACATTTATTGCTTTGATTATTGTATGCCATTTGGCTATTAGCAACATAAGCTACCCAAAAGTTCACCTGCCCCATTAGAAACCTGAATAGCTTGCACAACAAAACTAAACATGTTAATAGACCAGGTCTTGATAAATATATCTTAGTTGCTAGTTTAAATTTATTCTCTTCTGCATATATTGTTAACAAGGCAACCTAATCTCCATGATAATGAGAAGATGGTGGCTTCCAAACTTTTGCTTCTCACGGGCTTCTGCTACCAAATTGGGCAGCATAATGAAGACCCTGATCATTGTTGTGAGACAAAGTGAGCCATCAGAGATAAAAGAAACCCTACACAATCATCAAAGAAACTAAGCCTCAAGGAAGGTAAATACAGTCACTCAAAGATACTCATTATTTAAGGGAAGGAAATAGCAATGCTTCCTGGAGTGATCATCTCATTAAGTCACCTATTCAGCCAAAAGGACTCAAAGAACTTTCCATCTTCTCCCCTCTTAGAGCCGAGCTTTGATTTCTAATGTCTGCATCCATGAGCCACCTACTGCTTCCCAGAGCCACTCAACAGTCTGGAAACATGGCTTGCAAGAGAGGGAGATTAGAAGTGAGATTATTCTCAAAGTTTGGCCTTATGAAATAAGAGATGGTCAGAGACTGTCTTGTCCAAAGCCACACTGATGATATGAAAAGGGCATTGAATGGTAGGAGGCTGCTTTGGGAAATGTCATTTTAAACATATCTAGTCTTCCTTCCAGTCACAAAATATTCTTTGTTGTTTTATAAAATGTATTTCAAAAGATGAAGTAATTTAAAGCTAATGATATAACTATCATTATTATTATTGCCATCCTTACTATTTACTGAGAGGCCCATTTGTGCCAGACATGTTGCTAACTGCTTAAGATGCATTATCCATTAATTTTCTTACGTAATATTTACTGAGTATATGCTTTGGGCACTGGGGTTACTGCAAAGTTCAAACCAGAGGTGATCCCTTCTCCAAAGAGAGTATGCAATTCTGGCTTATTAATTTATTTATCATCACAACAAACTTACTAGAGAGGTACTACTATTTATATTTTGCAAATAATAAAATGAGGCCCCAAATTTGCCCAAGATTACACAGCGAACGGGGCAGGATTTCAAACCAAGTCACCCTGACTGCAAAACTACACTCTTAACCTCGTAGCTATGCTGATGTTCTGAGATTCTTAGGCAAACCTGGACTATATGAAGTAGGAGGGCTAAAAACAAGGTTAGCACTTAAAATATTTGGTGTCTTTACAATGGGAGATGTGTTTGTCAGTTTTTAAGTAAGCATGACAAGTAGGGCTCCCTGTTGTCAGAATAAGGGAGAGAAAAAAATATTTTTCTGATATTTTCCATCTGGCAGGAGGGAGAGTTGACCTGGCTAAGGTCACTCCTACTTAAAGAAGCTTTTTAAGGCCACCTTTAGGCTCAAATCTCAGACAACGATTCTCAGATTTTATGAGATGCTAACTTGAATGTCATGGTTGCTCTGCAACTCGTTACGCACTATTGAAACATTATACTCAAATAATATTGTGCTGAATGGTATATGTTTGGCTTACACCAGACTCTGGAAAAGGCAAGAAATAACAGGTGCCAAAATTAAGAAAAACCATGGATGCAAACCTAGAAAATAAGCACATTCTGTGTATTAATGTATTTTTTTGCAAATTAGGAAAAACATTGTTCAATTTTAGTAGCAGAATCTCCATGGAGCCCCTGGGACAGCAATAAGATTTGCTGCCATTGAATCAGCCCCACCATCTGGTTTTCTAACTCCTTTTGGCTTTAACTTTAGTCTCTGAGAAGCCAACCTTACAACACCATTTGGAGAGTATAAAAAACTCTAGATTAAAGTTCATCCAGGATCCTCAAACACCAAGTCTACCAATTTTAAAACCTTCATTTCTTTATAAGGGCAGTTTAACTCCTGAAATTTTCTATCTCTATTAAATGAGAAAACCCCCAAGGAGACAAGATACGTATAGATATTAGTGTATATCCAGCTGCCTTTGAGTTTTCTTCTCATTTAATTTAGTACAACACTCCATACTGAAATCACTGTCAGCATATGTTTGGCATCAGGCTACTTCAAAAAAAAAAAAAAAAAAAAAGCAGCCTTGGAGTGACTCAGTAAGTAGGTTAGTTGAGGTGTGACATGAGCAAACCTGTCATTTCAGGCAAGGAAACTATTTTGTCCCTCCAATATACCTTAGCACGTGGTTCCTGACAGCATCATTATGATCTATGAGTGTCTATCTATTTGAAAGAAGGGAAGGAATGAAAGTAAGGATTTATAGGGCACTTACTGTGTGTTGGGCATTGTGCCCACATACTTCAACATTTTTAAAGCTTAAAGAAGCTCAGAAAGGTTACATGGCTTTCCGAAACAGGGTCACACAGACAGCAAGTGGTGAAACTGAGAAGGGAGCCTGGCCTCCTGCCTGCAAAATCTACATTTTTCTAGTGTACGCCACTGGCCCTTAATCAGTGATTCCCACCCTACAGTATCACAATCATTTCAGTGAAGAAAGACACTAAAATTCTACAAATAATACTTCAAACCAAAAATCGAGTTAATTTTAAAAATGATTTTAAATACATATGCCACACAATGCTTTGTGTGGAAGAGCAGCTTTCATTAGATAACATCAGGTCAAACAATTCCACAAAAGGGTGGGACTTACTGGACTAAATGCATAGATTTTACTCCCCATGTTGCTTCCCTTCCATTCCCCCTCCCTCCAAAGTGCCAGTCCCTCCATTAAGTCAGGTGCCAGCCAGGAGTAATATCCAAAGACTCTGCTTATTGATGTCTTTAAGTGGTGCTGACAACTGATAGAATCTCTCACTGTAAATGGATGATACTGTGAATAACAATTTTCCATGCAATAAACCATTCAAAAGAGTTGAAGAACAAACACCTCTGTTTTCTTTCTTTTGTTATTATTTCAAACTTTTATTTTAAATTCAGGGGTACATGTGCAGGATGTGCAGGTTACATGGGTAAATGTGTGCCATGGTGGTTTGCTGCACAGATCATCCCATCACCAAGGTATTAAGCCCAGCATCCATTAGCTATTCTTCCTGTGTCCAAATTCTAAGACTTCTGTTCATGCCAAATGGATACAGACATTCACTACTTTCAAATCCAAATTGCAAGAGCCAAATGGAGTGTTTCCACAAGAAAGAAAATTCTGAATGAAAAGCAGCGTCTGGTTGTATTCTACAGGACTTCAGTCCTAAGAAATGTGGACTCCAAAGGAATGTGTACATTTGTGTATACACACATGTTTAGAACTAATTCATTCCCTTTGTCACTGCCTTAATTTAGGGGCTCCCAGGCCCCGAAAGCCTCATTTATTTAATAAATATTAAACACTCTCTAAGGCCCTGAAGATTTCCTTCAGGCAAACTTAAGGTATTCAAAAGGTAGTTCTGCTCAATTAATTCAGCCTCAAGTATTTATTCAATGCACCTCTAGCCACACTGCACAGCTATTGGAGGCACTTGGGTTCCTGAATCTAATCGTCAATAGCAAGCAATTTGCATTGTCGGTAGACTGGCCTTTTTTCTCAGCAGCTCCGCCCACTGGCTGTACCCATTTATCTCTGCATACAAATGTGTTTTCAAGTATTATGTGTGTTTTCAGTGTGTATAATATGTGTGTTGAAGGGCAAAGAGAAGTGAGAAGAGAGTAAGAATCAGACCAATATAGCAAGTTCCTATTCAATGTCTACATTTATTCTATGCCACTCAGGGGATTCTAATCCTTACAGAATTATCCATTGTTTACCTAATGAAGTGGAAAGAGTAGACCTGACTAAGATGGTCCTACTTTAAATTCTGACTCTACTATTTATTAACTCGATGGTCTTGGGCAAATTAGTTAAGCCTTTTATGTTTATTTCTAAAATGGAGAGAATGTTGTGATGATTAAATGAGGTAATATATGTAAAAGGTATAAAACTGAACATACCACATGGTACACACTCCAGAAATGTTAGCCATCGCCTATATCAATAGGGCCCTTCTGGCACAGACTTTCATTCATCCAGGCACAGTGTCTAAGATATATCCAAAGGCTACTAGATACCAGAATGAATACACCTCCATCTATGAGAAAAATTTACTTAAAACAAGAAAAGCAACAAATCTGTTAAAGAATATAGTTGTAGAATAGAGGTTTATGGTTTATTTATTTATTTATTTTTGAGATGGCATCTTGCTCTGTTGCCCAGGCTGGAGTGCAGTGATGCGATCTCGGCTCACTGTAACCTCCACCTCCCAGGTTCAAGTGATTCTCCTGCCTCAGCCTCCTAAGTAGCTGGGATTGCAGGTGCATGCCACCATACCAGCTAATTTTTATATTTTTAGTAGAGACCAGGTTTCACCATGTTAGCCAGACTGGTCTCAAACTCCTGACCTCAAGTGATCCATCCACCGTGGCCTCCCAAAGTGCTGGGATTACAGACGTGAGCCACTACGCCAGCCCTAGAATAGAGTTCTAAACAAAGTGACAAATCGTTAAAGAATATAGATTATACTATTTTAGAAACATATCTTATTCATGGTATATACTAAGACAATGCTCTCCAAGGCATTTTGCAATTCACCTGCAGTTAGTTTCCAGACTCCTTTGTTAACACATTGTTTTCTCCAAGGAAAAAGAACTTCCTCTCTGTAAAATTTCTTCATCAGTTTTTCCTTTGGTCAAAAACATTTCTATAGATGTTCCTCTGAGCACTGCGAATTGTCTTCCTCCCAGTATATGGAAGGTCTCGGAAGAGCAAGCCTTACTCTAATTAGAGACAGCAGTGTTACATCCCAGACTGGAACAGTGAGATTTTTGAACATTACTTTAAAATGCAGGATTTTAATAAAACATCATGTTTGCAAAATTAGAAGGTTTTAACTCTCCCAGGCAGTCAGAATCTAGGACATCTGACTTAAGTGCTGTCCAGAAATTTCTTCTAATCATTTCCTTTCCTTGTACTTGTTAGGAGCTCTTATGTTTAAAAGTTACAACTTCACCACAAATTCCCCTTTCAGATTTGAAAGCAAACCAACAAAAATGAAACATAAAAATAATAATTATAAATATACTGTCATAAAGCTAATTCCTTACCGTGAAGGGAGAAAAAGTAAAAGGAAATAGCATTATATGAAGGAATATATGTGTCAGATGGTCTCACTTGCTGTCTCCTTCACGCCTTAATAAAAGGTAACTCCAAGAGGGTAGGAATGCTCCTTATTTATTGATTTATCTTTTTTTTTTTTTTTTTTTTTTTGAGACGGAGTCTCGCTCTGTCGCTGAGGCTGGAATACAGTCGTGCAATCTTGGCTCACTATAGCCCCTGCCTCCTGGGTTCAAGCGACCCCCCTGCCTCAGCCTCCCAAGTAGCTGGGATTACAAGCGTGCACCATCACACCCAGCTAATTTTTGTATTTTTAGTAGAGACAGGTTTTACCACGTTGCTGAGCAGGCTGGTTTCTAATTCCTGACCTCAAATGATCTGCCCACCTCGGCCTCTCAAAGTGCTGGGATTACAGTCATGAACCACCACACTGGACCTGGAACTCTTTTATTCAGTGTTATATATACTCAGTGCCTAGAATACTTCCTGAAAGGTAGGCATTCTAATAAATATGCATTGAATGAATGATAGCAACCTTTCTTTTACCGATTAGTGAGCTGATGAACACAAATAAATTAACTTGCCCAAAGTACCCAGAGGAAGGAAAAGCTGTGGATTGAAAAGTCTAAATCCCTAGTCCATATTTTTGATTATTTCCTTTTGTACTTTTTTGTGTTATATTTAAAACAAAGGCCAAAAAATCATCCTGCTACCAACTCCACTAATACAGTAAGAGAAGAAAGTAATATACTTATTATAGGCAACTATCCATGCAAAATGTGAGATGATCACGTGAGGAATACAATTTCACTGCTGACTGTTAAGATTTTCTATCACAGCAATGAAAGTGGTGTACTAAGAGAACGGGGAGACACAACGTCTTTGTGAAGAGATTGGCAGCTTGAAGTAAGGTAAAGAGAAAAAGGTGTCACCATTCATCACTCAAATATCCATCTGAAAAGCCTTTTGTTTCATTACTAGCAAGGACTCCAAAGCAAATGGGCACAAAAGAACAATCAAATTTGATGAACCATATTCATTGAAAAGCGAAACAAAGAATACCACTCAGAATAGTCTGCAAATCAGGTAAGTTGTAATATTCAAAATTACAACTGAATGAGGAACAGGTAGGGTAGACATGGGTGAGTTCCCCTACAAAGGAACAAGTATTTATAAATGATCCTGGCAAGTCCATTCTGAAAAACAAGGGAAAAATAACTTGATCTTTAAAAATTCTAGTTTGATTTTTCTTAACTATTTCCTCTTTCTTGTGTAGCACATACAATATCAGAACGTTTAATCACAAAAGCACGTACTCAATTGAATGCGGAAAATACATTTCTTTGCAGATTCATTGCAAAATCTTTTGCCATTTTATAGTAACTGAAAGTGAATTCAGAGTTAAAATGAGCAGTGTCTCTTTAGAATTATTTACTCCACAGTCAACATCCAGCCCTGTATAATATAGCTAGGACTAGATTTCTCTTTGAATTCAATGCATGCAATCTAATGCCGGGTTATCAGGAAAATAAAAAGAGAATCCATTATCAAGGGTAGTAAAAACAAAATCAATGTTTTGTGTCTTTTTTTCAGCCTCTTAATAATTCTATAGACATCCTCACTGAATCAGGGCAGAAAATAGTTCCACAGTGACATGAACAGACCACATTATAGCAAATCGAGTCAAGGAGCAAAATCATCCAATCATTCTAGCAAGTTCAAGATCCGTTGTATAAGAAACAGAAGGTAACTGCTGAAAAATGAATGTAGAAATTATACAAAAAACCCTACGACATGGCAAACACTTGGATTTCTCTAAAATCCTGCCTTTATGAAGCTAGTGAAAACCAGATCCTTTTAAAAGTACCTCTCAGATAACGCAGCTTTCTAACTGTTCTCCTGGTATCCAGAGTCATTTAATCCATTAGGCTTATGAGCCTATAAGGTTTTTAGGAGCCTATAAAAACCTTAGAGACCTGTATAAAAGAAAGTATGTGCTCAAAAATACAAGAAGAAAATGACATAATCAGACATAATCAATATTAAGATGTGTTGATTTGTCTACAAAATGTAACACTATATCATTAAATTCTACACTGTTAGAAATCACAAATTGTAAAATATATGTTTACATCTGAAATCAACTTGCAGGTCAGATTTTCTCACTTAAGTATGCATAATGATTGCTGAGGAATCAAGGTCATTTGTGAATCAAATGAGTAATCCAGGCCAAATAATTTCAAAAGCAAAATTATTAAACTGCTTTAAAATGCTTATAGCAAAATCGCTATTTAATAGGAGATGTGGGTGTATTTTAATACGTAATTTTAAATGGGATGGGTCCTCTAACGAACGTAAGAGCACTTAATACCTACAAGGAGTTTAAATACTACCTCTCCACTCCCCATTCCCCACTCTTCCCCACTTTCCCATCCTTCCTCCATAGAACCTCCAGAGTGACTTTTATAATATGCTAATACCATCAGGCCACTCAGCTTACACTCTTCAGTAGCTTTCCATTGCACACAGGATAAAATCTGAACTCCTTACCACAGCCTAGAAGACATCCAGTGCCCAGTCTTACCTTGGACTACTCAACCCCTCACTTTTCAATTTCGGAGGAAATCCTATTGGCTCTAGCTTCCAAACATATCCAAACCCTGACTGTCACCCCCTCCTCTCTTAACACCCTCTTCTGAACTACTATCATCTCCTGACTGGAAAATGACAATTGCCTCAAAGCTAGTCTTCCGTCTATTCTTGTTTGTTGTAGTCCATTTTTACCACAGCAGCCTGTGTAAATTTATTAAAGAGGAAGTTAGTGCCATTCTCTAAATGGAAGCGTTCACTCAGAAAAAATCCAAAGACTACACAATGGTCTATGAAGCCCTACACCATCTGGCCCCATGCTGCCTCGATTTCTCTCCTCTCTCACTATCTTCCCTGGTTCTAGTTACAAGGGACTTCTAGCTGTTTCCTGACTATGACAGAAACACATCTGCCTTCAGCCCTTTGCACTGGCTGTTTCCTTGACTAAAACATTCTTCTCCAGGATTGCTGTAAGGCTAACTCCATCATTGCCTTCAAGTCTTTGCTTCAGTGCCACTCTCCTACAAGATCTGCACTGACCAGTGTATTATAAATTACAAACCACAGTTTGCCAATCACTCCACACCAAACACTGACAATCTCTGTTTTATTTTTGCTTTCTCCGACAGCAACATCTTCTAATAGTTTCTATAATTGATTTATTAGTTAGTTTGTTTATTGTTGTCTGTCTCACCTGCTGGAATGTAAGGTTCAAGAACAGGAATGTTTGATATTCACTCATATATCTGAAGTGTCTAGAAAAATGCAGCTCAATAAACATTAGTTAAATGGTGAATCAGTCTCTTTGCTCTTCTCACACTGCACTTTTCAGTCTGTTGTGTTACAAAGAATTTGTCTTGTCTTTGTTTCAGGCTCCTGGCACAGAGCTTCTAAAAATCCTTGAAATTTCTCAAGTAATAGAAATGTCTTTGTTATTTATGAGCCTCTTGTATCACATGTGTTTATGCTAATGAGGTAACTCATGGTGGACCCCTACATAACTTTAGGGTTGGGGCTGGTCACCAAAAAGCAGCAGCACATAATTAGAGGGTTGGGATTCTGAAGCAATTTGATCTCCTGGGAGAGAAGGGGGACTAGAGATTCAGTTCAATCAAATGGTCAGTGATTCAATCAACCATGCCTGTGTAATAAAACTCCAGTAAAATCTCTGGACACTGAAGCTCAGTGGAGCTTCCTGTTTGGCGAACACCTCAGTGTGCCAGGAGGTTGATGCTCCCTGATTCCAGGGGAAGAAGTCATGGAAGCTCTGTGCTAGGGCCTCTCCCAGAACTCACCTTCTGCGTCTCATCATTTAACTGTTCCTGATTTGTATTCTCCATAAGAAAACTATAATCAGCTGGGCCCAGTGCCTCACACCTGTAATCCTAACACTTTAGGAGGCTGAGGCAGGGGATCACTGGAGCTCAGGAGTTCGAGACCAGACTGGCCAACATGGTGAAACCCCATCTCTACTAAAAATACACATACACATACACACACACACACACACACACAAATTAGCTGGGCCTGGTGGCATATGCCTGTAATCCCAGCTACTTGGGAGGCTAAGGGATGAGAATTGCTTGAACCTGGGAGGCAGAGGTTGCAGTGAGCTGAGATCACGCCAACGCACCCCAGCCTGGGTGACAGAGTGAGACTCTGTCTCAAAAAACAAACAAACAAAAAAAGGAAAACTATAATCATAACTGTAGAACTTTCCTGAATTCTGTGATTTGTTCTTATGAATTATCAAGCCCAGAGAAGGCCATAAGAATCCCCAGATTTATAGTCAATTAGTCAGAAATGAGGGCAGTCTTGCTGTGAAATGTACCCTTTAGCTTGTAGGGTCAATGCTAATTCCAGGGGCCCAGTGCCAGAACTGAATTGCAGTTTACCAATTGATGTTGGAATATAGTCCCTCAAACACTAAAGCAAGTGAACCAAAGTTCACTCCTTCTATCTTCTGGTTTATAAGTAGTTCATGAAACAGAAAAGAAAGTTTAGCCAAAAGCTTTCTAATTAATAGACTTATTAATAACTGGATTGACAACCGTAGCTCAGATCTAAGGGAGAATGGAAGCTTCTAGTCTTCTCATACTTCTAGATCAGCACTACCCAAAAGAAATACAAGCCTCAAATCTGAACCACCTATGTAATTTTAAGTTTTTCAGTAATCACTGTTAACAAATTCAAAAGGGTAAAGCTAATGTTCATTTTATGTAACCAACTATGTCCTAGATATTAGCCTAAGTTGTAATCAATACTAAAAAATTATTAATGATTTATTTTACTTTTTCACATTAATTTATGAAAATGTAGTGTGCATTTCACACTTATAACACATCTCAAATTTGACTAACCACATTTCAAGTGCTATCAATAACCACAGTGGTTAGTGGCCACCATATTGGATGCATAGTTTTAAACATTTGAAACTACCTTGGGGAAAAACAGAACAACTAGTTACAAGTAGACAATCTGGAGAATGTATAGTCTGAGGCAAATCCTGCCTAACTCAGTCCCTTCAAGGAGAGAGAATAGAAAGACTAAGGCTGAGCTGGAGGAAGAATGAGAGTTCAGCTAATTCAGAAGAACACAGACCATTCCTAAAGAGATTTATCTCATTTAATAAAACATGGCTCAGCAAATGTCTCAGACTCTGACCAGTCCAACTGGAGAGATGAGTGGGAAAGAAGCATAAATGCTCCCACCTCCAGTTCTCTGGAGGAGAAGCAAAAACGGACTTTTGCTTCTCTACCGTCTACAGCAAAATCCAAAGTATAAGCAAAGATCATCTTCCTTTCTCCCACTCTAAGACCTTTGCAAATGTTAATGACAGCTCATGTTTCTTAAGCAAGGCACCAAATCGAGCAATGTAAGAAATATATTTTAATCTAATCCTTATAGCAAATGCGTTTTTCAGATGGGTAGACAAAAGTATAATGAGGTTAAATACCTTGTCCAAGGCTAGCTAGTCAAAAGTGGATCTGGCCCCAAAGTCTAACTTCTTAACTAAAACTCTACAGTGGAACAGCTTTCCCCTTGTTTTTTATCTGGCCAACTCCTGTGTACCCTTCAAAGTTCTACTGAAATATCACTTCCTCAGTGAAGTCTTCCCTGATCTCTTTGCTAAAGCCAATCCTACTGTCACTCCACTCCAGTCAATTCTATTTCATTATTCTGGTTTATTTAGTGTTTTATCGTGACTTGAAATCATTTTACATACACACATACAATCTTTACTTATGTGTTTGCCTACTGTTCGGCTCCACCAGAATATAAGCTCCATGTGAACTCAGGCTTTATCTGTCTTGTTTACTGTTGTATCCCCAGGATTTAAATCTGTGGTTAATGTATAATTGGAAAAACTAACACACCTACCAGCAGATTTAGGCTGGATGTTAGGCTTTGCAATATCAAAGTCCCCTTTAGGCATGAAAAAAAAAAAGCGTCGGGCCAGGCACAGCGGCTCACACCTATAATCCCAATACTTTGGGAGACTGAGGCGGGCAGATCATGGGGTCAGGAGTTCAAGATCTGCCTGACCAACAGAGTGAAATCCCATCTCTACTAAAAATACAAAAATTAGCCAGGCGTGCTGGTGCACGCCTGTAATCCCAGCTACTCAGGAGGCTGAGTATGCCTGTAATCCCATCTACTCAAGAGGCTGAGGCAGGAGAATCACTTGAACCTGGGAGGCAAAGGTTGCAGTGAGCAGAGATCATGCCACTGCACTCCAGCCTGGGTGACAGAGTGAGACTCTATCTAAAAAAAAAAAAAAGAAAAAAAAAAAAAAAAAAAA